>NC_061798.1:32769694-33072819 GCF_021462225.1 Girardinichthys multiradiatus | reverse complement strand
GACTTGTGTTTTTCCTTTTTATCAAAACTGTTGATCACCATTTTACCACTATTTTACCTCAACAATTTGGTGCCGTGATCCGGATGTCGTGAGCATAACCGAAGGAGATCACATCACCAGCGGGGACGAAGGTAA
Organism: Girardinichthys multiradiatus; assembly: GCF_021462225.1. Lineage (NCBI taxonomy): Eukaryota > Metazoa > Chordata > Actinopteri > Cyprinodontiformes > Goodeidae > Girardinichthys > Girardinichthys multiradiatus. The sequence goes on along the minus strand of NC_061798.1, from coordinate 33,072,684 downwards.
GTGGTTTTTATTTGGCGGATTCCCCGCTGTATGATGTGATGAACCTGAGGTTTCTAGGATTTCCTTCTTTCATCTCCAGAACATTGCCAAAATTAGAAATATCCTATCTAGGAGTGTCGCTGAAAAACTAGTCCATGCATTTGTTACTTCAAGGCTGGACTATTGTAATTCTTTACTATCAGGATGTCCACAAAATGCAGTTAAAAGCCTTCAGCTGATTCAAAATGCTGCAGCAAGAGTTCTGATGAAAATTAAAAAGAGAGATCATATTTCTCCTATTTTAGCTTCCCTTCATTGGCTCCCTGTTAAGTCCAGAATATAATTTAAAATTCTCCATCTCACATATAAAGCCCTTAATGATCTAGCTCCATCATACATCAGAGATCTGATGGTTCCATATGTTCCTAACAGAGCACTTTGTTCTCAGACTGCAGGTTTACTGGTGTTTCCTAGAGTCTCTAGAAGTAGAATGGGAGGCAGATCCTTTAGTTATCAGGCTCCTCTCCTGTGGAATCAGCTCCCAGCTTTAGTCCGTGAGGCAGACATCCTGTCTACTTTTAAGGCTAGGCTTAAAACTTTCCTTTTTGATAAAGCTTATAGTTAGAGTGGCTTAGTTAACCTGAGCTATCTTCCTTATTTTTTACCTCCGTCTTCCTCCCTCCCTGTTGGATGGAGTAAGAGGTAGTCAGGTTTAGCCTAAACCGGCTCAGTTATGGTTGAGGTGCAAACACACCCTCCATTTCTGCTACCTGTATGACCCCTTCTCTTTTCCAATGGTTATAATTAGTCTGACTGACAGAGGGAGGTACCCCAATCCTTGTGGTTTTTAGTATAACAATGACCATCAGTGGAACCCTTTGTGGGGTGCCTTGAGATGACATTGTTGTAAATAAGTGCCGTTTAACTAAATAATCTGAAATGAAACTATCTGTGTAGTTATGCAGCTATAGGCTTAGGCTGCTGGAGGACATAATGACCACTTTCACCCTCTTTGCTACGTTCTCACACTACTCTCCAAGTTTGCATTATTTGCTGTTATTTCAGCTTTTAACTTTGTTCTCTCTATTCTCTTCCTAGAAGCTACACCTGGCCTGACTATGTTTCTACCTGTGACACCTTTATGGAGAGGGGAATTGTCCGAGCTTCTGCTGGCAACAACTTAATGCTTACCCTCTACCGATGATCCACATTGCCCTGTCTTTTAGTGTTTAACCCTTTCTCTCTCCTAGATATAGCAATTGACTGAGCTTCTACTGTGACTAACTCTATGTGCTCTCTTTCAGACTCTAACCTTGAAAACTGGCTCAGAGTTTATCTGTTCTTTCTTTCTAGATGAAACAACTAAAGGAGCTACATCCATTAACATTTACTTTTCCTTCCCATAGAAAGGACTCCTGGATCAGTGCTTCTTTGTTTTCTTTGTGTCTCTGCTCTGTTCTCTCAAACCCCCAGTCGGTCGTGGCAGATGGCCGCTCACACTGAGCCTGGTTCTGCTGGAGGTTTCTTCCTGTTAAAAGGGAGTTTTTCCTCTCCGCTGTCGCTACATGCATGCACAGCATGAGGGATTACTGCAAAGTCAACGCCAGTGACTGTCCACTGTCACTACATGCTCATCCGGGAGGAGTGAATGCTGCAAGTCACTGACTGGATGCAATCTGCTGGGTTTCCTTAGATAGAAAAACTTTTTATCCAATTTGAATAAAATGCTAACTCCGACTGCACTGTTCAATTGTTAGGATTAATTGGAATGTATGTACCTGACTGTTGTGAAGTGCCTTGAGACAACATGTGTTGTGAATTGGCGCTATATAAATAAAACTGAATTGAATTGAATTATTTAATCGGCTGCGCTGAGGCGGTTTAGAAGAGCGGTTAGGATAAAAAAGTCTGTGCCCCAGAGCTGGTTGATGGCCTAGGCCCCCTTCTACCGGACGCAGAGTTGCGGATCGTGCTGAGAGTTCCACACTCAGGATTTGGCTCACCCAAAACGTGGATATAGTTTAGTTGGGGACGTTTGGACTTGGGAAACGGGTTGGCTCACCTGGAGGTCTGCGCTCACCTCAAACAGGATGCAGTTATAGGACCGGTTTGCCCCGCCGCGGTCGAAAGCAACACAACACACAACATGTATCCGTGTATCAGCATGACAATTCACCAATACACACAGCAAGACTGGTGAAAGATTGGTTTGATGAACATGAAAGTGAAGTTGAACATCTCCCATGGCCTGCACACTCACCAGATCTAAGTATTGTTGAGCCACTTTGGGGTGTTTTGGAGGAGCGAGTCAGGAAACGTTTTCCTCCACCAGTATCACGTAGTGACCTGGCCACTATCCTGCAAGAAGAATGGCTTAAAATCCCTCTGACCACTGTGCAGGACTTGTATATGTCATTCCCAAGACGGATTGACGCTGTATTGGCCGCAAAAGGAGGCCCTACACCATACTAATAAATTATTGTGGTCTAAAACCAGGTGTTTCAGTTTAATTGTCCAACCCCTGTAGATTCCCATGACGTTAATAAAGTAAAAGAATGTCTGGAAAATGCTGTCAAAGTGAAGGGAAATACGTATAACCAGGCGCGTAGTTAGACCTGGGCGGGCTTCTTGATAAAAGACATTTAGAAATATTAAAAAGATGCAGCCACAAAATGGTATTGTACTTCACATTTTTGTTTAAAAACCATCAGTTTTTTAAATTGTGTTCCATATAATCATGTTCCGCTCCACAATAACCTGACAATGAAGTAAAAGGAGAAGATAAAAAAAAAAAAAAAGATCAACACATTGATGTCATGGCTGCAGCCAGTCTTATAGTCCAGTTCTACATGTAGACAGAAAAAGTGTTGCTCAATAAACCAGGAAAATATCTTCTGGTTTCAATAAGACGTAGCAGAAAGTGTAAAAGTAAACCTCCCTCTTTTTCATATCTTCTGTGCTGATTCTAAACATAAAGCTCTGGGTTTAAAGATGCAGTAGAATTAAGAAATAAATCACGGCAATTAATCACAGGTGGACCATTGATTAGTTAACTATTTCGTTTTTCTGAATTACACATGTAATACTATATAAACTGAATAACTTGACACCCTTTCCTCTCAAAGTGTTTAATAGTAAGAACTGCACTAATGTCTCACATGTTCAGTGCAGAACAAAAGACTGTGTTGAAAAATGTTTCATTTATTATTTTTGGAAGGCCAAATTTCTCCAGAAGTGGAATGAAGGGCTGGCGATAAAAGAGAACAGGTTCATAGAAGAAGGAACAATTTTAATAAAATGTTTCAAAAGCTCTTGGCATAATGAAATGTGTGTTTAGGATTTTACCATTTGACTAAGATTTAGGAAAATCAACTTAATACCACTTTCCTTTTTCAAATGTAAGAAATTGAGACAACGGAGCCTCAGGAGTGGAACACTTTGATATGTAGATGACAAAAGAAGCACATTTATCTGGCCCATAGTAAACATCTCTGAGTTTGAGAAAAACTTTGTCACCAAAAATTCAGATTATGTTCTTTTCTAAATAGCTCAAAATGTGTCATTATTTGCTTCAACAAAATGGTTTTTCTTCAGTCCTAAACTCTGTTTCTCCTTGTCCTTCATTCAGCTTCTAACAAAATAAACAGTGCAATTATTGCAAACCTTTTTTGTTCGCAATAATTTACATTCATACTAAAACCAGCCGAGACAGAGAACTGGTACAATATGTCCTATATTATTTTAATGTTAAATTACCTATAAATTGTCAGAGGGTGTGTTGAATAAGGGCAAATATGCACGAAATGTGGAGGACAAGGCAGAGAGAAATCGGAAGCGTTTAATGCAGCTGCTCGCGTGACAAGGAACTAAACACAGGCACCGAGGTGTTGCCTTCACCACCGTACATCCACCCTAATAATCGGTTTAATGAGGCCATGGTTAGAAGAGTTATATTATTAGCTGGTATAACTTTAGCATTTGGAGATTTCAGACAACGTTTGGGTCGCAGCAATACACGTAGTAACCTCCAAGTTATTGAGAATGTGGCCCGCAACTCTTCTCAATGCGACGCAACACCTTATTTTGCTGTGGCTGGAGGGATGGAAGGCGCGCTGTGTGACATGTTCCCATCTAAAAATTCAGACACCGTGCTTTAATTTCTCTGAGACGGACGAACACACGTTGTTTCTTTATGAGGCGATAGACACTTGTATCAAACAGAGAGTGACCCGATGGAGTTAAATATTTTACACAAACAGGAATATTTGGAGGAGAAAAAAGAACAAATAGAACACGAAAGGAAACAGCCTGATGCATTAGACAAAAAACTTAAAACTGTTCAATTAACCGCAGTAAGATAGAAGAGGAATAGGAAAAAGCCTGATAAGAAAATGATTACTGCAGAGACTGAGAGAGCAAATTGGATAATGGCTCCTGTTACATCTCCGCCCACTTCAGCAGCTCGGGGGGAGGTAAAACCTCCTGAAGCGTTACTCCTAGCTCCTACCAATGTATATCAACTGGCTCCACCCATTCAGTGGGAGTCACACCCATATAGTCCTTGTGGCCGGGCCAGGGGTGGGCCGTTTGGAAAGAGGGCCGGATGAAGGGGTGGACAGGGAGGAGCTGGTTCCTCCTCCTACCTAGTATGTGAGCAGACGGATCATGGGGACCGCAGCTGCCCTCAGCGCTATGGGCACGTCCAGAAGGAGCTCCTCCATCCTTGTATTAACCTCTGGCACAACAAGCTCCTGTCACCGCACAATGCAGTACTCATACCACAGTGACACACCCCGCAGAGAGGTCCAGACAATGGGAAAAAGGCAGAACCCATTGTTCCAGTGGAATTAAAGGGACACATTGCTATTTCTTGTGAACACTGAAGCCACTTCTTCCACATTGAATATACCTCCATCTAATAAAATGTCTTCTCTGATGGGGTGAAACAGACTCTGCCTGTGCCTACACCTCTTCATACTATGGTTAGAAAACAAAAACTGTTGAATTCATTGGTTGTTTCGCCTGACACACCTGTGAATCTACTCGGCATAGACATTTTGATTGCATTGGGAGCAACAATACTATGTTCCATGGATGGTTTGGTTGTGACTTTTCCAGATGGAACCTGAAGCACATCAGTATTTACTGCAGTCTGTAGAGGAGCCTTGTGTGGACATATATCAGGGCTTCACTGAGCCTGAAACCCCTTCTGGTGCTGGAGTGAGGTCCAGTTTCTTCATCTGGAAACCCTGGATTTGGGCCCTGCCTCCTTGCGGCCCAAAAACCTACTCTGCCACGTGTGACTTTGTTTTATGACAGAAATGAGAAAACAAACAGATTGGTTTCAGGAACAGATTGAGGAATATTTAAAAGGAAAATATGGACCATTTTCTCTAAAACATTTATGAAATGTCTGATGAAGCTGTATCTCACATATCTCTACCTTTGCACTCAAGTCATCAGGCTAAAGAACTGGGAGGTGTTGTAAAACGTTCCCTTGCAACCACTAAATTAGCAACCTACTGCTGTCCCAGCCCTTTCTTTTTCTGCCTCCGCTAACATTTACTGTGTTGAAGTTATTGCCTCTGACTGTCATGTTAGAACATCATCAGCTATCTAGATAACATGGCAGAGAATTAACTGATCACGTTCTGACTGAGGCTGCTGTATCCAGTTGTCCATCACATCTATGGGCTCAAGGACCCACTGATGTTGGATGTGTGAACATTGCCCCTGTGGAATTTAAGTAGCAGGATGTCTTCCCCATCTGGTGAAACCAGTACTCATACACTCCTGCTGCAGAGGTGGGAATGGCTGACACCATTGAGGGGCTGTTAAAAGCAGGCGTGTTAGAACCCTGCCAGTCTGCTTGGAACATCGCCATTCTGCCTGTGAAAAGGAAGCTATAGGTAACTGCAAAATGGCTCACGATTTAAGATAAATTAATAGCTTTGACAGCTGACTGGCTGAACACTACAGGGATGTCTTCTCGTTCACTTATAAGAATCAGCACATGAGAGACACCAGGTTGCCTAAAGATTTTGCCTTATCCCTGGGTCAGCTTCTCAAACAGCAGCTTCAGTACTGCAGGTTGCCAGCGGGGGTGGTTTTCTGATTACAGCCCGAACACAACCGCGTGTATTGAAGCTACCAACTCTATTCTTTTACATCTTGCATAAAAAGGTTTCGCAGTGAGTAAAATGAAAAACAGCTTGAAGAATACAGGTTACGTTATAGGAACAGTTATTTCAACAACAAGAACCCATATTTTTTTGCACAAAAATCTGCCATTTTACGTCATCCCAAACAAAGATTTGTTGTCATTTTTGGGTTTGACTGCCAATAGCAGAAACTATGTCCCTAATCACACTGGTTTGACAGCACCACTGGGTCGTTTGGTAAAAAAGCAGGGTATGAGAAATCTTAATACATCACTGAATTGGAACACAGACGCGACGAATCGTTCATTAAGTTTAAACACCTGCTGTAGTATGTTGCACAACTGCTCTTTCAGGATTACTGTCTGGCTTTTTTATTTCAATTCAATTCAATTCAATTCAATTCAAAGATACTTTATTGATCCCCGAGGGGAAATTAGAATTCCAGTACAACCCATCCAAACATACATCATGACACAAGACAAGGGAGACGGGTCACCGAGGCTTTGCTGCCCACTCACAGGCGCTGCCCTTGTTAGATGAGAAAAGAGGCCACATTAGGTAAGTAGAGGGAAATAAAATCATATTTCACACTTTATCCTTTGCAGGATACAGTTTGAGATTGCAAAAAACCTCAGCACAAAGAAGCAACAAGTTGACAAAACAACATCATGCCGGGAACAGTGAAGGAGGTGTGAGGGGGTGCATATGTTTATCTTGAGCATGTGTGTGTGTGTGAGTGAGTGTGTGCAAGTAAGTCCATGAAGCACTGTCACAGAGGCGATTGTCCTTGATGGTTCGTTGGAATGTTCATTAACCGGCCACAAAGTTCTGAGCAGGTCCACAGATGTCCTCGGGGAAGGGAGGGGGGCAGAGGGAGCAGAGCGTCATGTTTACATAACTTCCAGGAGAAGTTGAAGATAGCCAGCCATCAAGGCCGTGCAGGGGAGCCAGATTCAGAAAAACACTAATTATTTGGGTTAGGCTGACTCTTAATTTTCCGTCAGCCTTGAGAGTCTCACTGGTGCATCTCAAAGGCGAATCCAAATAGACAAATTCCTGGTTTTCTGCCAGATCCAAGCGAACAACTTTCTCCAAGATTTATACCATTTCACCCCTGAGTCCAGGAACCACAACCTGCCTGCGATCCTGTATAAGGATCACATCCAGTCTGCGATTCAGCTCACGTAACATCTCAGTCTGAGTGTTGATCGCTCTGAAGATCATATCACACATGCCAGGCAGCCTTACAATAGCCAGAACAGCTGCTGACATTCTCCGAATTTCTCGATATGCCAGGTAACCGCTGACTCCAAAAAGCAGAAATCCTGATATCAAACATCCAATTATATACACATCTTCCACATCCTCAACTGACATTATCGACAAACACACAACCCTCCACTTCTGCCAGGAGTCCATCGTGTATCCGGAGAAAAATGTCCCGTCCGGGCAAGCGGGCTCTCCCGACCCCTGTCTTCTCGTCGAGAAAATTTAGATTATCTTGTAAAATTTAAATGTTTCTGTAACAACAGTGTTGTTTCAGCAAAAAGGGGGAGATAGAGGTGATTCAGTATGTTAGCTGTATGCTAGATAATATGGAAAAAGACATGTTGATTTGAAAAAATGATTGAGAAGTGGATTTGTGACTGCAGCACAGAAACCAATCAAACATGAAAATGAAATGGGATTTGTGGCTCGAGCCTTGCTGTTGCCTAAAAGAAGTAGCAGGTTATGCACGCAGCTTCAATTTAGTAAGTGTTGAAGCTGAGACCTTTGAACATCTAAACTTGGAAAAAATCAAACAACATCACAAACGGGGTTCTCCCCCTGAGGAACTTACTGTGTGGAAGAGAAAAGGAGCAAAAGAAGACGGTGGCCTTTGGAGAGGCCTGGTGACAAAAGTTGTGAAGCCACCAAACATGAGAGAACACATTTCGGAAGAGGCACATGGAACATCACATGTAGGTATTTCGCAAGTGCTTATCAATTCAAAACAATGGTGGCACCCATATTTAAAAGATATGATGAACTGTTCCATCTGTGGATAATTTAATCCAAAACTTACGATGCATTCATCTCCAGGTAAGTTTAAAATTACACCCAACCTGGAAAAGAGACACTCTGTGGTAATATGTTTAATTAATCATTACATTCCCAGACATGGCTTCCCGGAAAAAGATATGGTCTGATAATGGAAATTATTTCAGGAACAAAGATCTGCAACAGGTGGAACAAATGTTGGAAGTACAACGTGATTTTGGTACAGTATATCATCCTCAATCACAGGGCAAGGGTGAAAGAATGAACCAAACATTGAAAACAAAATTGGCTAAAATCTGTGCACAGACTAAATTAAATTGGGTGGATGCTTTGCCAGTTGCTTTGATGTTTGTCAGGATGTCTGTTAATTAGTCCACAGGTTACACCCCACATGAACTACAGGACCAGCACAGCGGATACCAGGACAAACAGGTGAATTTGCACAATTATCTTGTAACACTTTCATGAGTTGCAGACCCTAGCAGCTGTGTTCTCCAGAGGACCTGAAGGAATAAGAGGCCCATGTGGTACCAGGAGTCACCTGGGTGTAGCTCAAGGTATTCATCAAGCCAGGAACCCAGGTTCACAGGCCCGTTCCAAGTCCTGGAAAGAACATCTCAGGTGGTTCGTCTGAGAGGAAAAGGAGAAACCTGGTATCATTGGAGCCAGTGTGTGAGGAGCCTACAAAGTCACAGGCACCAGAGGTGTCATAAAGGGGCATAATAAATCCCCTGGAGGCTCACCGGTGTGATTGCACTGAGCTGAAGAGGATTTATCCACTCCAGAGACTTCTTCTTTTGGTTCTCAAGAGGATCTATCCACTACAAGGAGTCATTATATTCAACTAATCAACAGATAAATTCAGGACTGGGAATCAGAACATATGTGACTCTTGATTTTGATTATGTGATCATTGAATATGGTGTTTTTCTTTTTTCCTGTCAATTCATCTTTGGAGCATTGGTTATGCTATTGTTGTTTTATGTACTTGATGTATGACTTTGAATCAACATTCTTGTGTAAATCCCACAGTGTGTGAAGGTTATAAGCTCCTGGGCTAAGTGGTATTGATCTGATACAAAGAATAAAAATGGTGATGCATGGTCGGGATGTTAGTTTCATAATGACACTTGTGGGAATAATGGTATTCTTCTTGTTGTGTGATGTTTTCCAGAGTGGTGAGCACCCCTCCAGGCCCAATTTCCGCAGCTGTCGTCATCTACTCCGGAAAATTACTGAAATATCGGATACATGCATTAAAAGACATGGAGGTATTGAATTAGATTATGTACTTGGCTCAGACACCACATTTCAATTTGATCTCTGTTCTGTGTTTACATGTGAGGGCAGTGAGCTAGCCTGGACTAAATATAATGTGCATCTGAGTATCTATCAGAAAGGTGTGGTGGATGGTATGGAGAACATCGGCATGCCGGCCCAGGGTTTTGTCATTTGGGACACTAAACAGGGACGAATACTGTCAAATAATCCATATGCAGAAACATTTCAGCATTTGGTGACCTTGGCTAGGGGACAAGCAAAGGGTAAATTGACAACTGGAGGTATTAATCCAATATTACTCAGCATTGGAAGAATACAGAGCAACCCCTACCAAAACCCTAATATTTCAATAAGGCCACCTACTCTTAGATGTGGAAATATGAGTTCCGGATTTTATATGTATTTAGGAGCAATTTTGCCAGGATGGCTCGCACGAGATCAGGGTAGAATTGTTAGAATTAATCTTGTTTCTGTTATGGCCAAAGGTGGTAAAGAGAAAACTCCTGTGGTTCAGATAGACAATGACACCTTAACCCCGGAAGATGTTATCCAAGGGGCTCTGGGATTTACAGAGTCCAATTTGTGGTTAATGTGGATGGCTCAGATAGCACGTGAGTCGGCCATGAGCAATTGTATAGCATGTGTGGCTGCTAGACCCATTCTGGTCACTGTACCTGCTCCCATATATGAGAATGCGGATCCACTAGGATTTAAATGCATGATTCTGTTAACTCATGGTAAAGAAAACCCTGCATGTCATACCTTAGCAAAGGTGTTTCCGGTAATTAGCAATAGCTCATTGGTAGGCCCTTTTTATCCTGGGAGTAAGGGATATGATTATCACTGTTTCAATTTTACAGGAGTTACTGAAGAACCACAGTTAAAATTGGGAACTGTCTGTCCATCATGGTGTAACAAAACTTACCCAGCTGTCACTGTAGGACACTGGGCCTGAGAAGGTTTATATTACTATTGTGGTGGAAGTATTTTATTAGCCCAAATTTCCCCTAAGGCAGTAGGAAGCTGTACAATGGTGCGGCTAGTGGCTCCATTGCTTCTCTGGGGGGAGAAATTGCCACATGGAGGAATGATGAGGAAGACCAGATCCTTTGATCTTATGGACAGTTCATTAACTTATATTGATGCAATTGGTGTTCCACGTGGAGTTCCAGAACAGTTTAAATTAGTTGATCAAGTGGCAGCTGGGTTTGAAAATTTACCAGTAATTTCAGCAGTTTTTCCTGTAACCCCATATAAAAATGTAGACAGGATCAATTACATACATTACAATGTCTTAAGGTTGGCAAATTTGACACGAGCTGCGGTTGAAGGATTGGCAGAACAGTTGGCGCCTACTTCTCTTATGGCTGTGCAGAATAGACTGGCTCTGGACATGTTGTTGGCTGAAAAGGGGGGTGTGTGTACAATGTTTGGTGACGTGCTGTACTTTTATCCCAAATAATACTGCCCACGATGGTTCAGTGACTCGAGCGATAGAAGGCTTGCATACATTAAGTAAAGAAATGCATGAATATTCGGGAATTGGCGGGGGACTGGAGGCGTGGTTCACCAACGCCTTTGGTAAGTGGAAGAATATAATAATCTCATTGCTGATTTTATTGTCTGTATTTGTTGGTATTCTAGTAACGTGTGGATGTTTTTGTGTGCCATGTATTCGCTTCCTTACAGTACAACTCATAACGTCAACTATTGAAAAAGGGGCACGCACTCATGCAACTCCATATAATATGATGCAAAATATTGTTACTGAAGGTTGGGAAGTAATGGCCCAGTTGTAATTCATGGCTATCCTTTGTCACTTTGTAGAGTACTAATCTTTTGGTGTGCCACTTTGGCCTTATTATTCTTTCATTTCTTGCTTATCATTCCTACATTTTTGAATATTGACCTCTTTTGCAGATGTCAAAAGGGGGAATTGTTGAGAATTAAAATAATTTAGTTTAACATATGTGTTTAGTTTGCATGTGGAAACATTAAACTGAGATTTAACATGTGTGAGCCTTGGGGAGAGAAATCACAGGGTCACAGCAGGAGTCAGGATAGAACAAGGGTGAAACAGAGGTTAGGAATTTCTTAACAACTGCAAGCAGTAAATGCTGGCTGTATGGACAATAAAGCAATAAATGTCAACTTTTGGGCACACTTTATTTAAAGGGCTTATGCATTTTAACCCTTTTATTAACGGCGTTTTTAAAGGTCTGTGTTTGAATCTGGTGCTAAGCTATCAGCTTCCTTTGTTAGCTTAACTGCTAACAGCTAAGGACATGTGCTTGCTGCTAAATAATATTTACCCAGAAAGGTTTAGTTTTCAATCCCAGTAAATAATGTGTCCCTAACATCATTTTACGAAATTTGATAACTAAGTTAACACCATTAAGCCACATTTCTCCAGAAAGATTTGGCTCTTTCCAAAATATTCCCTTAATAATATTTCTTCAAATATTATTTCAATAAATAAAGGCAGCTAATTAGACACCGTTGAGAAATGGTCATCCAGAAGGTTGGTTTTATTCAGTAGATCATTATTTAAAACATTATTTTATTAAAATAATATTTTATCTAATCTTGCATTGTGAAGGGTTGTCTAAACGTTTGCTGATTTTCGCCTAAGTTAGTACCAAGACTAACTTAACTTCATTTCCAGATTCTTCAAGATAATCCTTGGTTCTCAAACATAAACATTACATGGTAATGTTGCATCACTCGTTTGGTCATAATTTCCAATCATCTTTAATCATCTTGTTTATATTGTACATAGCCCATTAGTCTTCCCTATTCTTTAATTCTGCTTGGTAGTTTAGTTGGATTGTTTTAGCATAATAAAGAGTTTGTTAATTGAAATATGTTTGACTTTGAGTTGACTTATTTTTGTTAATAAATTCTTGTATTTTAAGAAATTGTGTGAATTCATTCCATATATGTGCAGAGTTTTGCTGTTCAATAATGTCAGAGCTCGTCTTACACCTTTCTATTTTGTCCTAATACCATCGCCTTACTGGGCCGGTATTCACAGGACAACCCTTAACAGACCGAAATATTATTTGATAAAATATCGAAATATTAATATTAAATATTAAATAATATTCTCAGATTCATAATCCCAGCAGTGTGGTTTGGCTCATCCACAAAACAGGACAGGTCCAGACTGCAACAAACGATCAGGGCTGCAGAGAGAATCATCAGGGCTGACCTTCCCTCTATCCCCCAGGCCGTTTCTCTGATGAACACTTGACAGTCAGAGTTCGAGAACAACGCCATACATACTTGGACTGATCTCATTTTACATTCTGTAGTAAACTCAATTTTGTATATTTACATTTAAAAAAGATTTTGTTTATTATTACCGAAGTGAAATTCCTTGTTTGTCTGTAAAAGAAAGCTGATTCTGGTGTTAATATTTCATTAACTAATTATTCAGTCTGTTAAGTGTTATCCGGTGAATACCAGCCCAATAAGGCGGTGGTATTAGTACAATAGAGAAAAGGATGAATCAAGCTCTGGCATTAATGAACAGCAAAACTCTGCACACACATGGAATAAATTCACACAATTTCTTAAAATACAATAATTTATCAACAAAAATAAGTCAACTCTAAGTCAAATATATTTCAATCAGCGAAGTCTTTACTCCAACTAAACTACCAAGCAAAATGAAAGAATAAGGTAGACCAACTATGTTCAATAGGAACAAGTGAATCAAAGATGGTAAAAACCATGGCCAATAAAGTGATGCAACAATACCATTGAATGTTATTTATGTCTGAGAACCAAGCATTGTCTAGAAACTAACTAACTTAGACAATAATTGGTATGCCTTCAAACAACTATCCACAATGCGAGATCAGATAAAACATTATTTTAATAAAATATTTCAAAGAAATAAAACCAACCTTCTGGATGACTAATTCTTAATGGTGCTTATTTAGCTGCCTTTAGTACATAATATTTAAGAAAATATTTTGAATAAGAACCAACAACCGTCCTGGATAAATGAGTCTTAATGGTGTTTAATTAGCTATCACATTTAGTAAAATATTATTTAGGGAAATATTATTTTCCTATATTGGAAACTAAAAACCTTTCTGGATAAATGATTCTTAATAGACTCATAAGATGGCAGTCATAGATCACGTTACCTTAGCCGTTAGCGGTTGAAGCTAAGTTTATAGCTTGTTACCACCCCTTTAAAATCAAACATGTATCTTTAAAATACCATCAATAAAAGGATTAAAATGCATAAGCGTTGAGGGCGCTTTATGGCCGATCTGTGCTTAAAAACCACCCTTTAAATAAAGTTGTTTTTAAAACTTTAAAAACACAACACATCATTAGCTGAGCAGCTAGTCTGCTAGCACCTAGCAGAGTTTCTCAACACAAACAAAAACCAAACGTCATTCAACAAACATTATTTAGATTATCTCATTCTAAACTAACTTTCTCTGCCCAAACACTACCTCTTACATGAATTGTACTGAGGAAAGGGTTTCCTGGGCGAATTGTCCTGGTAATCCACGTGTGGGCATTAACAAAGGGGCTAGCGTTGCAGCTAATCTCAGTAGCTGTAAGGGGTCAGCTGTTTAGCTGGCCCAGCCGAATTGTACAACAAAGGCAGGACAAAGGCACGATGCGACAACTTCAGTTGGGGTAGCTCTCGCTACCTGGACATGCACTCAGGAAGGCATGCGATGCTGGAATATCGATACCTTGTTTTCCGGATGTGGGGGAAAATCCTCTTGGGTGGCTGCTTCTGGAGGTCACAGAAAAAAGTCAAGCCACACTTGTCTTATTACACCCTTCTTATGGATGAATGCTAGATACACGAACAGAAGAATTATTACTTAACTTTGTTGCATACGTTCGGCTAGATCATAGTCCCTTTTGGATCCAAGGAATCTTCAAAGTAGAAGCCTTACTCACCCGCAGGTTTCAAGACCTTTGGCTGACATGTGCGCTGGTCCCTCCATTAGCAGCTGTCCGCAGCCAGAATGAGACCGAGCTAAGGGGGGAACGCGCTCTTGGGTCAGAGATTCCAGCTCTGACTCCTCCTCTTCCTGGGATGTGTTAGGAATAGGTTAGTGTGATGTTAAAAGGTGCAGAGATTTATTTCAGAGGTTGTTGATCCATGTTCATCCATCGCTGGGGTCCCAACAGGACGCTCCTGAAGACCTGTGTGGGGCAGCATCAGCCATCTCCTGTGATGTAGTATGTTGAAGCAGCAGCTTATTTACAGCTGAGAGGAAGCAGTTAGATAAGCTCATGTTGGAGTTGTCCTTCTAAACTCCTGCGTGTTCGTTTATTTGTTCATAGTATCTTAATTCTGCACGAGAAAAACTAAACTTAAATGTCTAAGAAAACAAAACACGGACAAGAGGTTGAAGCTGATTCACCCGGCCGGGGAAGAGAGGTGCTGCATCTGCGTAGTCAGGAACACATCTGTTTTTCTCTCCCCTGCACCGTTCTTTTATTGAACACACACATACTACAGGAAATATACATTTTACATTTGTTGTGCAGCCCTTCTCAGTTTTCTCACACATTCTTTTGCTGAAGTATACATTTTACATTTGTTGTGCAGCCCTTCTCAGATTTCTCATACATTCTTTTGCTGAAGGTCAGTTTCTCACACATCTTCAGTAATCTTCAGTGAGAGGAGTAAAATGCCTCCCTAATATACTGCCGGCTTCTCACGATACAGACAGAAAACACCTGCAAGCTTTAACCTTGAATAATAAACACTCATTGTGTGACCACACTAGAAGCTACTGTTTAAGGATTTTTCTAACTCTCAAAAGCATAACTAAAAACTCCTAATAATAATCAATCTATAAGCAGCAAATCCCAAATATATCTTAGCTTTAGCTACTAATGATAAGGCATTTATATTTCCACAATTCCCCCTTTTGAAGTCTGTTAAGACCTCACTAAAAGAATACAAAAAGTAAACGTCTATAACAGAAGCCTAAGCACAGCGGACTTGAATCAAATACTCAACACCCCTTCAGGCTCCTCGTCGTCATCAGGGATAGCCAACAAAGGCATCATATGAGGGGGTGTGGTTGCCTTGCCTTCAATAGTTGCAGTAATAAAGCGCACAATCAAGATCTAATACATGGTACACAACAACATCCACACATCACCATAATAGCAACAAAAACAGCAATGGATATAAACAATGACATAATTAACCCTTTCCAGTGTCCAAACATACCAGTCATCCAGTCTTCAAACGGATTGTCTATTCCTGAGTGCTCATGCATAGTGGTTGAAAGTGTTTTTAACCCTTCTAAAGCTTTTGAGACGGAACCATCAGGGGCGGTATTATTGGGTATGAAAATACAACACATATCACCAAACATTGCACATACGCCCCCCTTTTCTGCTAGAAGCATATCCAATGCCATTCGGTTTTGCACAGCCATGAGGGAGGTTGGTGCCAATTGTTCGGACAGGCCTTCTACTGCATCCCTTGTTAAGTTAGCTAGACGTAAAACATTGTAATGGATGTAGTTGATGCGGTCTACGTTTTTATTTGGGGTCACTGGAAAAAAGGCTGCAATTATTGGGATATTTTCAAAACCTACTGAGATTTGATCTGCGATTTTATATTAATTTGGCACTCCCCGAGGTACTCCTTTTGCATCAATGTAGGTGGGTGAGTCTTTGCTTAAGTCAAAGGTGTTTGCACTCCGTTTTATGATATGTCTACGCCTTCTCCTAGTTAAAGCTGTGCTTTGGGCGTGTGTTGAAGGAAGATACTTAAGGTCTTTTCCTAACAAGAGGAGAGGTGCCTGCAACCTAACCATGGCACACACTCCAATAGTATTATTTTGGATCCTAGTCAGAAGGTGGTGTTCTCCACAATAATAATAAAGTCCTGATCTTGCCCAAGGACCTATCACTGAGCCTGACACAGTGGAGTTGCACCAATCGCGACGATTTTCCCCAACATTCACCTGCGGGGTTTTGGAAGTGAAGTTAAAACAAGTGTATGTGCCATTTCTCCGTAGAGGGGTAAAAGGGCCAGCCCTGGTTTTGTTGGCAATGGGTGGAGCGCTGCGTTTTGATACTTTATTGTCTGGATGACTAGAGCATGCTTGGAAAGGCAGTTCACAGAACAATCCGAAAATCAATGTAACAATGAAGAATGCTAAAACACCTATACCTACCATGACCCAACCCTTAAGGGGCCTGGGTCCTAGATTTTCACCTCCCATTCTTTTCGAAGGTACCTGCAAAGAAAGATGAGGATTAACAATATGGTGAAACACAAAAGACCTTTTTATTATTATTATTATTATTTTTTTTAAAGTTCAGAGTGTTCAGTTCAGTTCTTGGTGGGAGAGCATCTACGACCACCAGTGAAAGAGAGGAAAGCTCGATCACATCCGCCTCTTCTGTGTGATGTCCTGGTCTTCACTCACAGGTGTAGACTGACCTGGAGCTAAGTGATCTGACGGTGCACCTAAGGTGTAGACTAACCTTTAGGTGTAAACGAACGCTTTCTCACCCAAGGGGATTATTCTTCCCCTTGAATTGGGTGAGAAAGGTCTTCTGGTGTGCTGGTGTTGTCCCTCAGGTTCTGCAGGACCTCTGGCAGCAATATCTGTGGTGCCTCTGCTGCTGCACACTGGCTCCAATGATACCACGTGTCTCCTTTGCCCTTGACCCTCACCGCATGTGAGGTTCTTTCTGTGACCTGAAATGGACCGGTCCACCTTGGCTCTGACCACTTTCTTTTGATGACTTTCAGGAGGATCCACTCGGCTTCCGAGGTGGTGGTTCTGACCCTGGTCTCTGGTTATGCTGGGATCTGCTAGGAGAAAGCTGTAAAAAGACTGTGGAGAAATCTGTAATAATCACGATGAGACATAGATTGTTCACACTCAGTGAGAAACGATAACCTCGTTTGTGGGCCTGGAAATGGCCTCCCTGTTTGCAGCTCATGTGGAGTTAAACCATGTTTCTGATTTATAGAACTCCGCTCCTGTAGCGTATGCGGAATTTGTGTAGATATTAACCTTCTGTCCTGCTCCTATTTCCAGAGCAGCTATTACTGCCAAAACGTCTGCTTTCTGCGCTGATTGTGCATCTGTCAGTTCCTCTGCCTGTACTGTGATAAAATCTGTCCCTGTGTCTTCCACCACCGGTATGCTGCCTTAAGTCCTTCTGCATCATGCCTAAAACAACAACCATCTGTGAACAGCTGTCTCACCTGAGGTCCCTCAAGGGGGCTGGCTTTTAAATCTGGTCTTATTCTTTCTGTTCTGCTAACCAGCTCTTCACATTGATGTGGTTCCTCCTGTGTTATTCCATCTGCCATGTTGATTCCCTCGTGAGTGTAGGTCATGTTGGTGCCTCCAAGATTTTGCTGAGCCTGTGTTGTCTCAGAGCTGTCATGGTGAAACTTTGAGAGTTCACATATGCCACCACACTGTGAGTTGTTAAAACATTCAGAGGGTGTCCCATCACTAAGTGAGCTGTTTATTGAATAAATTTTGCCAGCCCTGCTGCATGTTGTGTGTATTGTGGGTGGCGTTTTTCCATGTTATCCATCATTACTGAAACGTACATCAGCATTCTCCTCTCTCCCCCTTTTTTCTGAAACAAAACTCCATTTACTGCCAGTTTTGTTACAGAAACATCTGGGAGCGTAAGCTCTGCCGCGTTGGAGAGAAGCTGTTTTAACGCTATAAAGGCTTCCTCCGCTTCCTGTGTCCAATTAAGGACATTGTTGAGATTTCGCATGCCCTGTTCTCTGACTAGGTCTCTGAGGGGCTGTGTGAGATCGGTGTTACCTGGGATGTAGTTCCTGCTGTAGCCTGTAAGGCCCAAAAATGACAGCATGTCTTTCAACCTAAGAGGTTTAGGGTGTGTTAAAATACGTTGCTTATGTGAACCTGACATGCTCGTGTTTCCTGCGGTAATAACCCCGCCCAGGAAGGAAACTTGCTTCCTTGCTATTTGTAGTTTATTTTTACTGACCTTGAATCCATGTTTATGCAGATGTCTCTGATGCCTTCCTGAACTTATTTTTTGGGCGGATACTGTGGAACCCAAATAAGCGAGGGAGATGCAACCTGAAAATAAACTGGGGCGCTGATAAGATAAGCTCTGCAAAAGAGCTGCAGCTTTGGGATGATCTGTTTTTTTTTTCTTCCAGGTTGATGTATGAGCATCTCATGCTACAACAGAACTTCATCAGTAGCTGTACATTTATACAGTATGTGTCTGTGTTCTCAGAATACCTTAAGTTGGTGACTGAGGTGTCTTGCCAGTCACCAGCTGCCAGAGAGCGCATTACCACTCCTCCCAATTCCTTAGCTTGATGCTCAGGATGCAAAGAAAGAGAAACATGAGGAACAGCTTCATCTGACAGTAAATACCATTCTGCTTGGTCAGGTGTTAAATCAACTGCTGCAGCCACACCCTCAGGAGCCACATAAATATTTTTGGATGAAATAAACCATGTCCTACCTTCTACTGTTTCATTAAACAAATCCTGGTACCATTCAGTGTGACAACGGTCGTAGAACAGAGTGACATGGGGCGGGTCAGGCGGAGAGGTGCAGGGGCAGAGACTTTGAATCCAGGGTTTCCACAGCTGATACACCGAGAAGATGCTGCTTGGAGGTTCGGTCAACAGTCTCCAGTAGATGTCAGCATATGCCTCTGCAACTGGCTGTAAAAATATTGTCAATGCTGAAGCATTTGTCCACATGCCAAAAAGGAACCATCTGGAAAAGTTATTGTTAACCCGTCAGTACCACACAGCACTGATGCTCCCAGCTTCACTAATAAGTCTCTGCCCAGCAAATTAACAGGTGTGCTGGGTGAACGCACAAAAGGGTGAGTTACTCTCTGAGTCCCAATCGAAACAGGAAGTGGTACAGTCACAGGCAGAATTTGTGCAGCCCCTAAGAAGCCCATCACAGAAACAGTCTTGGTAGAGAGCAGTGGTTTAGGAGGTTGCTGTGCTATGGTGGAATAAGTAGCTCCAGTGTCCACAAAAAAGACAGTTCTCTCCCACCTTTGCAGGCAACATGGGATCTGCTGTGCCCACGCTGCTCAGTTGTAGCGCACATCTCCCAGTGCCCTGCTGGCTCCACCCCTTCCTCTGGGTGCTCCACACCATCCACCATGACCAGCTGACCACCAACAAGCCATCCGCCTCCACAACCGGGGACACTGTACCTGTAATTATTAAAACGTATAGGGTGCAGGAGGGAGTACCCCCCTCCTTGCCACTGATCAGTCATAGACATAGGGTTGTGTGCTGCTGGAGGAACAGGTTGAGCTGCAGCTAACATTACATTTTTTCAGTTATATCATTTTTCTCTTATTTAATTTTCTCTTTGGCCTCTTGCAGCTGCAATTTAAGGAGCTGATTCTGTAGCTGCTCTTTCTCCTCTTTTCTTTTTCTCTGCCTCCTGAGCAGTATGTAAAAGGTGAATTAAATGTTTTTCCCACTTTGTGAAGTCTGTTCCCTGCAAATCAGGATTATTTTTAATCTTTTGACACATGTCAACAGGAACTCCTGTTTTTAAACAGCTGTCCCATTCCTGTTGTGCTTTCTCTATTTCATTCATGTCAGAGGGCAGAGAAAACGGTCCGCCATGTACTATTTCTTTGAGAATACGAAGTTACATCAGCGACTTGGTGTCACGTGATCTCAGACTCAGAATATAGTGGGTGGAGTTATACAATGATGTATAGTAGGTGGCAAATGGAGTAAGACCAGTTTGATTTGGAGTTATTCTCATCCATAATTAACCAGGGATACGCATTTGGGCCATGGCCTCCCTGTTTCTTCTATTGTTTTCCTTAATCTTTAACTGAACCCCTAATGCTTTAGAACTTAGTTCTATTATTTTATTTACAAAATGAGTTCCGTTATCTGACCTTATAATCTGTGGGATACCATATGTGGGGAAGAAATGTGTAACTAGGTTAATCTATTACCACTAGGCAATATTTCTTCCACCGTGTTTGCAACAAATTATGCATAATCTGCAAAAATTCTTTGCATAGTCAGAAATATTTATAGTGTAGGATTAATGCTTTACCAGATGTGACATATTCCCCCCTTGACACATGGGTCTTCCCCATGTGTCACTGTAGCCGCTGTCCTTGTTACATTTAAAAATGAGATCACTATTTATGGTAGTTGCTATTAATTTAAATAATGCTTGGTTTAGTTCTTATTAAAAATAAAAACTCACTCACTGATGAACACAAACAATGAAGGGCATATTATATCTTATAATCTTAGTTTGTCTTACCCAGTTTTATAGATACAACATACAGTTTCAGTCAGCTTTGTATTTAGTTCAAGCAACTAAAGTTTGTTTCAATTAACTCAAGTTTTCTCTATTTCAGTCCAGTCCAGTAATTCTGTTAAGGTTCATTTCATCATGTGTTAAGTTTGAGTGTAATTTGATCATTTTGAACCTGACTGGAAAAAGTCTAAACGTCTGTTAAAATCTTTTTGTTTTACCATAGAGAACTGACTTATTATGGTAATGTTGAGGACTCTAATTTTTACATAACGTGAAACAAACATTTATTTCACAAAAACAGAAAGTCAAACACAGACATTTAGTCACATGAAAGTTTAAATACCCTGTTTGTAAAAGAATTGTGAAAAATTGAAGACGGGTCTATGAACTTTCTTATGGTTATCAGTATTTTTAATACAGGTAGAACCTTTGCTATCTTTATATGATTTTTCGGAAAAGATTCTGGAAACCTTATTAAGATATAAGTTTGGCAAAGATCATCAGAACATCAGACCTCTATTAGCGCTTTTAAAGTCCCTCAAAGATGCATTACAATGAAATCAGTCATTCCCATTCACACACATTCACACACTACTTACTTATTTCTCTGTCAGAGTAATTTTTATTTACAAAAATTTGAACATAATTTGACTTCTATTATTCTTAAAATGTACATCGTTTCCTCATAACCCCTTTTGTTTCCACTAGGTCTATTTTGAACGCTTCAATTCTTTTTTATTCACCAAGAATCAATAAGGTGGTCTTAGTGGGTCCACCTTAAAGGTGTTGTCTGTTGGGTGTCATGTTATCATTGTCAGGTCAGTGAGGTTCATAGGTCAGTCAGAACCTTGGTCATTTGGTCTGTGCTCATAATGTTTCATAGATCCAGCCTATGATTAGTCAGCAAAACGTCCACCTATAGGACAAAAATTGATTGTTAATGATAATAATAATAACGGGCTGCACGGTGGCGCAGTTGGTAGCACTGTTGCCTTGCAGCAAGAAGGTCCTGGGTTCGATTCCCAGCCGGGGGTCTTTCTGCATGGAGTTTTCATGTTCTCCCCGTGCATGTGTGGGTTCTCACCGCGTACTCTGGCTTCCTCCCACAGTCCAAAGACATGCCTGTTAGGTTAATTGGTAACTCTAAATTGCCCTTAGGTGTATGAATGAGTGTGTGCATGGTTGTTTGTGTGTTGCCCTGCGATGGACTGGCGACCTGTCCAGGGTGTACCCTGCCTCTTGCCCATAGACTGCTGGAGATAGGCACCAGCTCCCCCACGACCCACTATGGAATAAGCGGTAGAAAATGACTGACTGACTATTCAGCTCATAGTTTTCTCATGCTGGTCTTGTTACAAATGTCATTTATAACTCACAGTCATGCTCTCACTGTTACTGGTCTTACAGATTTATACAAACTGTTCACAGTAACTTATAGCTTCATGGGACTTCAGACTATGTGTTTTATGAATTACCACATCTGTAATCTGGTTTTATTGAGACAGAACTCGAATAAAACACAGCATTCAAACCTTTGTGTTTTTGCCCGGTCTTAGCTTTCTGACTCCAGAATACAATGAACAACCTTCTTTCAAAACTCAAGAAAACTGTTTACACTTCGGAGGTCCCCACCCTCCGGGACTTCAACCCAGCGAAATCATGAATTCTCGTCAGAAAACATGTGGAGTTGCCAAACTCAGGAAACAGAATTTGTAGAATCTTCAAACTACAGGCCTCAAACCTTATTTTCTCACTTTACTTTACTTGACCTCTTTTATATTATCTTAACACACTGGACTACACATTTTAAATTTAGCAGAACATTTCACTTACTCAGACATCTGACACCAAGAATTTAGGCCTATCGACAATGCCAAAAGTGCAGAGTTCGTTTTAAACAGGTTTCTGCTTACCTTGTTAGAAGTGAGGAGGGTACCCGGTGTCAGACGTCTTTTGGTGAAGTTCTGATTTAGCCGAAAGTCCTCGCTTTTCCCAAATCACGTCAGGGGTCACCAAGTTGTTGGAGTAGTCCTTCTAAACTCCTGCGTGTTCGTTTATTTGGTCAAAGCATCTTAATTCTGCACGAGAAAAACTAAACTTAAATGTGTAAGAAAACAAAACACGGACTAGAGGTTGAAGCTGATTCACCCGGCCTGCGGAAGAGAGGTGCTGCATCTGCGTAGTCAGGAAAACATCTGTTTTTCTCTCCCCTGCACCGTTCTTTTATTGAACACACATTTACTACAGGAAATATACATTTTACATTTGTTGTGCAGCCCTTCTTAGTTTTCTCACACATTCTTTTGCTGAAGTATACATTTTACATTTGTTGTGCAGCCCTTCTAAGATTTCTCATACATTCTTTTGCTGAAGGTCAGTTTCCCACACGTCTTCAGGAATCTTCAGTGAGAGGAGTAAAATGCCTCCCTAATATACTGCCGGCTTCTCACGATACAGACAGAAAACACCTGCAAGTTTTAACCTTGAATAATAAACACTCATTGTGTGACCACATTAGAAGCTACTGTTTAAGGATCTCAAAAGCATAACTAAAAACTCCTAATAATAATCAATCTATAAGCAGCAAATCCCAAATATATCTTAGCTTTAGCTACTAATGATAAGGCATTTATATTTCCACACTCATCAGGAAGGCGAGCTCTGTCCTGGGATGCCCCCTGGACCCAGTGCAGGTGGTGGGAAAATGTCTCCCACCTTATTTCTCATTTTACATAGCATTCATTGATTGGTAGATTTGAAGGCAAGTACGAGATTTAATGAAGGTCAGATGAGTGTTAGAATTATAAAACCACGAAGCCAGTGTGTATGGCTTACATCAGCACTTCAGTATCATCCAGTGAATCACCCTGACACCACAAGCTCTTATAGAGGTATTTATTTTGTGTCTCACTCTGCTCCTCCATCTTCTTGCCTCTTACCTGGAATTTCATCTCAACACCTCTTGAATAACATTTAATCTCCTAAAATGCATCTGGGGGAGAACGGGCGAGGACAAAAAAGCTTCTAGGAGGAGTTACAGAAGAAGATGCACTGGTGGATCCTCCATGAAAAGCCTGTTTGTCTTTTATTGTGTATAGAAGGAGAGGAACACAACATACTACACATTGTAAATCCAATTAAAAGTCAATGTCCAACCTGTCACAAACACTGATATTTCTCATGTGAGAGAGACAATGAATAATGAGCTAACTAAAAAAACAGGGACAGATATTCTGTCCAGCATGTCTGCTTTCATTAAATCTGCTTTGAAATGATGCCTCTGAAGGAGTGATGTCATGTTTTATTAAATGTTTCCACAACTCTTCAGAAAACATTTTAGGTGGAGGAGACAAAGACTGGATGAGCCATGAAGGAGTTGAGGATAGAAATTAACAATGTGTAGTCAGGATAAAGAAGTGCTAAGGTGAGCAATTAGTTATAATCAAAAGACAGTAGTAGTAAAGGTAGAGAGGTGCACACCAGGTGTTTGTTAGCCATGTTAGAGTGTTTCATGTGTTAGGAGAGGAGGTGTTCCCAGAAGAAATCAGTATTCAAGATTTTCATCAGTGTGCTCTGATAGCATTTGGTAGCATTTTCCCCCATCTGTGAAAAAAAAAATTAGTCTGTAATGAGACAGCATTCCTAAGAGGACAACAGAGGCAATTTATATAGTAATTTGCAATGCATCCTGGAAAAATCTTTAAAGCCCAATTCTGGAAATATGAAATAAATCAGTTTGTAATTCAAGTCACCTCAGCCAAATGACCCTCCCTTTATTGAAAGCATTTGGTGCAAACACACCAGTGGTGGCATAAAATAAACAGATCTGTAAAGAGACTTTTTGCATATGCTGCATAATACTTGTTGGGACCCCAACCATGGGTTACAACATTAAAGGCTAGTCAGAACTTTTAAAATAACTCGCATTAACCTACTTCCAACACAGCCAGGAACAGGAACAAGAAGGGAGTAACAGCGGACTTCCCGTGACGTCAGTGTTTGAATAAAACCCCGCGTTCCAACAAACAGACCTCGTCCACGCAAGTCCCCAACGGAACTGGAAGGAGAGACAAAGAAGCTATGTCTGCTTGCTGGATCTTGGATCCAAAGTGACTATGATCACATGCAACAAAGTTAATAAAAGATGTAAAGAGACAAGCTTCACTTGGCTTTTCTTCCGAGGCCTCCAGAAGCAGCCCTAAGCGAGAGCTACCTTGCCGCATCCCAGCCACTCAAGGAGCCAAACGTGCTTTTGTCGTACCGTTCGGCCGGG
This sequence comes from Girardinichthys multiradiatus, assembly GCF_021462225.1. Taxonomy (NCBI): domain Eukaryota; kingdom Metazoa; phylum Chordata; class Actinopteri; order Cyprinodontiformes; family Goodeidae; genus Girardinichthys; species Girardinichthys multiradiatus. The sequence goes on along the minus strand of NC_061798.1, from coordinate 33,047,653 downwards.
CCAGCTAAAAGACCTTCCCCACAGCTAGCTGCAAGTTAACCCTTTGTTTATCCACATGCGGATGTTTCCTCAATGCCCAGGACAACTTCTCCTCAGCACGGTTCACATAAGAGGTAGTGTTTGGGCAGAGAAGATTAATTTAAGCTAAATAATGTTCGTTTAATGACGTTTGTTTTTGTTTGTGTTGAGAAACTCAGCTACAGTAAATGCTAGCAGACTAGCACTCAGTTAAGGATGTGTTCTGTGTTGTGTTATTAAAAGTAAGACAAACTTTATTTAAAGGGTGGTTTTTAAAGAAAGAAGATCTGCCATAACGCACTGTCCACGCTTATGCATTTCAACCCTTTTATTAGGGTATTTTAAATGTATGTGTTTATTCTGATGACAGGTTATAAACTTATTTTATTAGCTCCAACCGCTAATGACTAAGAACAGGTGCTTGTCCACTTTTATGAGTCAGCTGAAGATCTTTTACCCAGAAAGATTCTTGGTCCTCATTCAAAATATTATTTTAACATCTCCTCAATATTTCCTTAAATATTATTTGTACTTGGTGAAGCTAGCTAATTAAACACCATTAAGACCCATTTATTCAAAAGATTTGGTTCTTATTCAAAATAATATTTCCTTAAATATTATTTTAATCTTTCCTTAATAATATTTCTTTCAATATTATTTTAATAAATAAAGACAGCCAATTGAATACCATTGAGAATTAGTCATCCAGAAGGTTGGTTTTATTCAGCAAATCATTCTTTAAAATATTATTTTATTAAAATAATGTTTTATCTGATCTTGCATTGTGAATGGTTGTTTAAAAGTATACCAATTAACTTCATTTCCAGATTCTTCAAGATAATCATTGGTTGAAAAACATAAATAACATTGCATGGTAATGTTGCATCACTCTTTTATGTCATGGTTTTCAACCATCTTTGATCAACTTGTTTATATTGTACATAGCCTATTAGTCTTCGTTATTCTTTCATTTTGCTTGGTAGTTTAGTTGAATTGTTTTAGCATAGTCAAGAGTTTGTTGATTTAAATATGTTTGACTTTGAGTTGACTTATTTTTGTTAATAAAGTCTTGTATTTTAAGAATTTGTGTGAATTCATTCCATGTGTGTGCAGAGTTTTGCTGTTCAATAATAACAGAGCTTGGCTCATCCCTTTCAATTTTGTCCTAATACCACCACCTTATTGGGCTGGTATTCACAGGACAACCCTTAACAGACCAAAATATTATTTAATAAAATAAAAGTATTAATATTAAGTAATATTAAGTAATATATTCAAAAACTGGTTTGCAAATATTCTTTTTAGTTGTAAGAATTCATAAGTACCTCAAACCAATTAGGAATTTAAGTAGATGGATCTTTTAGCTTTTAGGCTCCTCTCCCGTGGAACCCGCTCCCAGTTTTTGTCCATGAGACTGACACCCTGTCCACTTTTAAGACAGTGTTTGAATTTTTTATTTTTGTTAAAACTTATACTTTGAGTGGCTTAGGTTATCCCGAGCTATCTCTGTAGTTATGTTGCTATAGGTTTGGACTGCTGAGGACATAAAGACCAATTTCTCTCATTCTGCTACATTCTTCACCTACTCTCTGTCATGAAGTGTTGTGTTCCTGTCAGACCAATGTGCAGAGCAACACTAGCAACAGTAGCATGGTGAGTAGATGAGTTTCCTTTTATTAATAATGACAGACAAGGTAATGGACATGGAGCAGTGTGCAGGAGGAACCGGTAGAGAACAATGAAACCAGACAGTATAAATACTGTCAATGTTTGATTTTGAGTCGGAACAAAATGCAGACCAGAGCTTGGGAAGCACATGTTGTAAGAAGTCTTCAGAATTTATTTTCAGAGGTATTTTATAAACACATGGCAAATCACTGCAGGTACTACAAGAGTCCAGACCAAAACTTACATAAAAGTTCTCTCCGGGAAAACAATAAACATAACAATAAAGAGAAACACAGACCTAAGCAAAACTATAGACTAAGATAACCAAAAGCATAAGAAATTCAGAATAACCAAGAACTAAAGGAAACAGAAACTGGAGGGAACAGAAGAACAACAACCTAAGGCCTAAACAAAATAAAAACCATAAGGGAACCCAGACTATAAAAGTAAACAAACCTAAGTAACACTAAGGGAACAAACTGAGAATGGAAAGGAGGAAACGTGGACTGGAATAAACATAAACAATAACTAGAGCTTACAAAAAGGAAGGCTGAAATATAGAAACAAAGCTGAGGACTAAACAGAGAGAGAGAGACAGAACGAATACCTAATAGAAATACTAAATGACAACTAAACTAAAAGAATCCAGGGAGAATAAAGAACCATAATAATAATAATAATAATAATAATAAAACCATACAAAGTAATAAGGAAACAACCATAAAGGAAATTTGAGGGAGGAAAACAAGAAAACACCAGGAGGTGATAGAGGGAGCAAAACAAACTAATAAACATGATACAAAATAGAAACCTCAAGACAAAATAAACCATCACAAGAGACAATAAAACAAAGTCCAAAATGTCACACTGTGACAAATTCTGACATAAGTTGGAGAATGGACCAATGAACCAGGGGAACTAATCAGGAGGAATATGAGGCAGCTGGTGACAAGGAATGCAGAGTACCTGATGGAGGGAAGCTGATTAACACAGATGAGCAGGGAATAAAACATAACTCAATATACAGGAATGTAAGTAGTAAACAAGGAGCAGAACATAACAGGGAGAAACCAGATCTTTAAAGAAATACAAACTAAAACATCTAAACACAAGAATGGAACTAATAAATCTGAATGAAATGAAATAAAGCAAGTGAAGAACATGAAAGTACAGAGAAAGTAAACAGAACACAAACTCAAAACCCCAAACACAAGGAGATTATGACACGCTCCAATTATGCATTACCTGCTGCAACTGCTGACATGAACTTTATGTTCACTAGCTTTTCTAGTGTCTTTGTAGAAGTTACACCTGTCCCGGTGTTTTTGTTTAGCTGTGACACGTTCCTGATGGGGGCCATCAACCAAGCTACTGCTCTCAGCAACTTCACGTTCTCTTCCTATAGAATATACACCTGACTCCATCATTCTGTGTTTAACCCTGTCTCTCTTTGAAATAAAGCAACTCGGGGAGTTATTACTGTAACAACCACAGTGAGTTGCAGTAGATGGATGCTCACACTGAGCCTAGTACTGCTGAAGGCTTCTTCCTGTTAAAAGGGAGTCTTTCCTTTCCACTATTGCCACTTACATACTCAGTATGAGGGATTGCTGAAAATTAGTTTTATACTGTGTAAATCTAGCTACCTTTAACCAATTAGGAGTAAATCGATTTATTTTTTCCTTTTTATTCTTTCATTCCTTTTTTGCAAAACACTTGCACATGGAAATAATGCAAAAGCAATAAGAAAGTTTTGTAATACTTGAGAGCATAATTATAGATTATTTCTGCTTTGTTTTGGAAAGAACAATGAGTTACCAATCCAAATAAATGCTTCACATGTGAGAATTAATGTTTGTTTCTTTTTACACATTGTAATTCAGTCAACATTGTGCTGCAGATTGACAAGAAATTATAAAACAAAATGAGAAGCTGAAAACAAAGAGCATAAGTGTGCTATGGCAACATAGACTCAACACCATGTGACCAAACAAAGCAGATGACTAATCTTAGCATAGGACAAAAATGATTTAAACTTCCATTTCAACCTGAAGTTACTACTGGCTTTGAAAGAGTGGCATGTAAATAATAAACTGCTTGAGAGATTCTGACAATGTGAAGAGAGGAGAAAAATGTGTGCAAGCCATAAAACATCCACAATCTGTTTTTCTAAATAGTGTTTTTGAGGCAGCAGTTCTCAGGTCACCCACAAGAGAAAAGACCCCCGAGAGATGTGCCATAACAAGTGTATCATAAAGTACTGAACATCCTCCTAACACAGTAAATTTATTTCAAAACATACAATTGTAAAGGTTGGAAGGATAAAATATTATCTGATGCGGAGCTTCCCTTTGGCACTACACCAAAGGGCTATTTCACAATTTTCATTGAACCTGTTTGCATTTGATCAACTCTAGTTCAAACATATTCAATGTTTAGACGGTTAAAACTGAACTGGATTATTCTTCATGCACAGAGATTCTTTAAAAACAGTTTAAGTTTGATGAAATCCTGAAAAATCAAAAAAGACAAATTTTTTGGCTTTAGGAACACCTTTGAATTAAGCAAGCATTAAAGCACCATGGTATATGGACCAGTCAAACCTGGACTACAAGTTCTTTAAATTACAATTTTAGATTTCTTTTATCTTTATTCTGTGGAAAACACAACTACTGTGTTTCATTTCATCTCCTGAGCTGGAAATAAATGGTTCTAAAAATGTTCAGATCTCACACAAAATTTTATTCAATTGTATATTATTATATTTGAACATTGTACAGTGAAAAAAATATATCATGCAATTAGATTATCTGGATTTTCTTTTTTGGTTCTGTCTTTTACAGTTGAAGTGTACCTACAATGAAAATTACAGATCCCCCCATTCTTTGTGGGAAAACTCGCGAAATCTGCAGTGTTTCAAATACTTATTTTCCCCACTGTATTACTCTTCTTTATTTTAGTTCTGATCTTTGTTTGAGCCAGAACACTGCACGGTGGCGCAGTTGGTAGCACTGTTGCCTTGCAGCAAGAAGGTCCTGGGTTTGATTCCCAGCCGGGGGTCTTTCTGCATGGAGTTTGCATGTTCTCCCTGTGCATGTGTGGGTTTTCACCGGGTACTCCGGCTTCCTCCCACAGTCCAAAGACATGCCAGTTAGGTTAATTGGTCACTCTAAATTGCCCTTAGGTGTATGAATGAATTTGTGTATGGTTGTTTGTGTGTTGCCCTGTGATGGACTGGCAACCTGTCCAGGGTGTACCCTGCCTCTCGCCCATAGACTGCTGGAGATAGGCACCAGCTTCCCTGCGACCCACTATGGAATAAGCGGTAGAAAATGACTGACTGACTGACTGACTAATTAAAATATATATATGACAAATGATCAATCTGTAATCACTCTGCGCTACATCCTGCTGGTAGAAATTATGTATTAGAGTCACATAACCACCTTTCCTGCACTATAGAATTAGTAGAAAATATAGAAGGACTATATATTGTCTATTGAGACACAAATTGACATGTGGGTGAATATAAAATACTGAATATTTCTGAATTGTTGCCTGGTTGGTACAAGCATCCTTCAATGGAATCATTTCATGTCCTTTAAAATTGGTTACAAACCCTTACAGTCTGAATTCAATATGCAAGCATATTCAACAAATATGCGTTCCATTCAGCCTAAGTTTTCAGATTAAAGGAGTCTTTTGAAAATAACCTTTTAGCAGGTAATTAACATACTTTTCCTTAAGCCCACATTTCTGTATAAAAAATGTTTTTTATTGGTCTCATATAATATTCTAATGTTAAATGTGTTTTTATTAGCTGTAAGCAGAACATCTTGATAATTAACTGAAATAAAGGCTTGAAAACATCAGTCTGATGTAATTATTCTCTTCAATATTATTCTAATTTATTGAGATGATTTTACTATTAAAACTACAGACAGATGTAACTGTTTTTGACAACAAATCCATACAAGTCTTGTTTCCTCATTCCTTTTCCTTCTTTATAAAGTGACACTTCTAAAATAAAAAAAAGTTTCAAACATGCTTGCTCAACTCATATATTCTTCACATGTATCAGTGCCATATACAGACACAAGCCACAGTTCACGCCAACCCCATATTGTTGAAGTACTTCTCCTTTGATCTTCACCTCATGAGCCACCTGATCTTTTCTGACCACAACAAGCTCCTAATGCACTAATCAGCCCATTTGGAGTCCTGCAGACCTAAGGGAGTGAGAACCGCCATCTATCTGTACTCCCTTTGCTTTACCTATTATGACCATTTCCCCCCACCTCACCTTGTTTTCCAAGCCTCTCTGATCCCTTCACTCTAATGCGTTATCCTTTGTCCAATAAGATCAATATTAGGCGTCATGGGGGGGAGGCTTTTCTCTACATTAGGAGCCTGCTGACCTGCACACCGGTCACTGTGGGGTTCTCCGTCAGTCTGATCTAGAAACCAGATGGCATTCTCTGCAACACGTACAAAGGCTGTACTGCAACAAACTTTATTACATGAAATAATGACAATAGTCTGAGTACAGGGGGTAATTTGGGGGTTGAGAAGAAAAAACCTTTGCTGAAATGCTTCATTTGTAAATATATATTTTTGCAATAGTTTTTCATTTTTTCTTTTAAAAAACGTCTTGGCATATAATTGCATTTGCTAATTAAGATCTTTGCACTAATTTTCATTTGATAGATGACTATTAAGCAGTGCACTGAACTTCAATTTGCAGTTACATGTTTGCGTGTTTTTGGACCATTTGGACATTTTTCCTCACAGGTTCTGTTTGACTTCAAGTAAAGCCTGTTTGAACTGCTTACTGTCTCTCTCCAGATGCTACAGTTCAACCACCAGAGCAGCTGCTTGACTTGGTGATGTACCGAGTGTCAAAGCAACATGCAACCAGCTTGCAGGTTTTCTCCCTACATAACTCCGTGTTGGGACAAGATAAGCAGTATAACAGTGCTGCCAGTGTTCCTGACGTTATGGCTAACCTTGTTTTTTCCTTTTTTTTTTTTTACTCCCTCAGTGATCATTGCAAACTGGCGTATGTTAACTTTTTCCATGATTAAGATGCTGTCATCTTAACGAGGTGACAGGAGTTTTTTTTGGATTCAGAACAACTGAGGGCAAAAACAGATTGAACAAGTTTATTAGAAATCTGGTTTGCGTAGATCCTATGGAACCTCAGGGTGGCACACACTGTGAAATAGAACACTGGTGAGAGTCAGAAGCTGAAATGGAGGTTTTGCGAAAACAGGCAGGGGTTACAGACGGGGCGTGGCAAGAGCAGAGGGGCTGGAAAGCAGTGTGAGGGTGACAAGCAAGCTTAGAACCAAATGGAGCAGCCAAAACATGACAGAGCCCCTCACCTAGGTCCTGGCTCCTGACAGGACCCTGGGCTGATCCGGATGGTACTTGTGAAAATCCCTGATGAGAGTCTTGTCCAGGATGCTGCTAGCCGGGACCCATGAGCGTTCCTCTAGGCCATAGCCCTCCCAATCCACCAGATAATGGATAGACCGACCCCATCGTCTGGAGCGCAGGAGCCTTTTGACGGTGTAAGCTGGGGCCCCATCAATGAACCGGGTGGGCGGTGGAGGTCTGGAGGCGGGAAACAACACGGAGGACAATAGAGGCTTGACTCTAGAGACATGGAAGGTCGGGTGGATTCTGGTGTTCCTGGGTAGCTGGAGGCGAACTGCGACGGGATTGATGATTTTGGAGATGGGGAAAGGACCGACGAACCTGGGCACCTGTTTACAATTCTCCACCCAGAGGGGAAGGTCCTTGGTGGAGAGCCACACCTTCTGACCAACCTGATAGTCGGGTTGGACCGACGTCCACGATTGGCCGATCGAGAGTAGATGGCGGAAGTCCTTAATAGAGCCCGTCTGGCCCTGGACCACTCTAGGGCCAGATGGCACCGATGAGCAGCAGCGTAGGCAGAAGGGACCTTGGCAGGCCTTTCCTGGACAGAAAACAGAAGGCTGGAAACCATAAACAGTATAGAAAGGCGAGAGGCCGGTATCCAAGGAGGGAAGGGAGTTAATGGGATGCTCAACACAGGGGAGGTTACTGGACCACTTGGACGGATCATCACTGCACAAAAGCCGAAGCTTGGTCTCCACCTCCTGATTGGCCCTCTCAGTCTGCCCATCGGCCTGAGGGTGGAATCCTGACGAAAGACTGACCGTGATTACCATGAGGTTACAAAACGTACGCCAAAACCGAGAGATAAATTGAGGACCACGATCAGAAACAATGTCCTTAGGGATGCCATGCAGTCTGAACACCTCCTTGACCAGAATCTCACCGAGTTCCTTAGTCGTAGGCAGTTTCCGTAGAGGGACCAAGTGAACCATTTTGGAAAACCTATCGACAATGGTGAGGATAACAGAATTACCAGAGGACGGAGGAAGACCAGTGATGAAATCCATAGATATGTGAGACCATGGCCGAGGCGGGATAGGGAGGGGGCGCAACAACCCAGCAGGACGGTGATGAGACGACTTGGCCGGAGAACATTGGGAACATTGGGGACAAGCAGACACAAAATCCCTGACATCTTTAGATAGGCCTTCCCACCAGAACTGAGACTGCACCACAGACAGGGTCTTGGTTATGCCAGGATGACAGAAGATCTTGGAACAATGACAGAACGTGAGTACCTTAGACCTGAGATGTTGCGGAACGAACAGCCGATCTGGAGGACATGTGGGAGGGGAAGGGTGGGTGCCATGGGCCTCCCTAGCTTCTTGCTCCAGTAGGGTTACAGATAGTCAGACAGACTGGGGTAAAACAAACTCCTCAGCCTCAGGACCACAGGTCTGCTCATCATGGACGTGAATCCGGGATAAGGCGTCCGGCTTGACATTTTTCTCTCCAGGTCTGTAGGCGAGGGAAAAACAAAAACTAGAAAAAAATAGAGCCCATCTGGCTTGATGGGAGTTGAGTCTTTTAGCTGTTTTTAAATACTCAAAGTTCTTGTGGTCGATCTAGACCACAAAAGGTTCCTTAGCTCCCTCGAGCCAATGCCTCCATTCCTCCAGAGCCATCTTAACCGTGTTGGGACCATGGATTTCAACATTAAACTCCGGTACGGACATTTCTGGAACTTTCAAAATAAATTGCATTTAACAAGACTTTCAGCACAACTTCAGAAGGGGGAAAGGGGGATAACAGAGGACTTCCCATAATGCCACTGCCCGCATAAGACCCCCACCTTCCAACAAGTCTTTCTCTTCCACACCGATGACCATCGGGATAGGAGGGAAACAAAGCGCGCTGATGTCTTTTGCTGGCAAAAGACATAAATTCAACTGGATCCAAGGAAGCCATACGATCATTGATCATATGCAAAGTTAAGTAGAATGAAATACTGTCTGTGTATCCGGTATTTTCATTCATGAACGGGGATAATTAAGGTACAAGCATTGCTGACTGTCTCTCCGAGGCCCCGCGGACGCAAACGGTGTTCGAGAGAAGCCCCAGCAAAGACGCAGTCTCCCAGCCTGAAGGAAGACAGCAGAGACCGCAGCGGACAGGACGAGCCGCCAGCTATCCGGAGCTAACCCTTTTGTTAATAAATTCTTGTATTTTAAGAAATTGTGTGAATTCATTCCGTGTGTGTGCAGAGTTTATGCTGTTCAATGATGTCAGAGCTCGTCTCACACCTTTCTATTTTGTCCTAATACCATCGCCTTACTGGGCTGGTATTCACAGGACAACCCTTAACAGACTGAAATATTATTTGATAAAATATTAAAATATTAATATTAAATATTAAATAATATTCTCAGATTCATAATTACAACAACCACCAAGAGTTCTCGTTCTCCAACATCGTAATTTGTTTCCGTGCTGGAGAGGCTTCTGGAAAAAAAAGCACATGGATGGACTATTTCATCTTCACCCACCTGACTGAGGATGGCACTTACGCCGGTGTTAGAAGCGTCCACTTCTACGATGAACTGCCGACTGCAGTGTGGGGCGTGGAGAATGAGAGCCTGGACAAACGATTCTTTTAGTTTATTGAAAGCTGCTTCAGCTTGCTCATTCCACTTGAATTTCACATTAACTGAAGTGAGTACGTTAAGAGGTGCAGCGACTTGACTGAAGTTCTTAATGAACCTAATGATAAAAATGTGCAAAACCCAGAAACCTTTGGAGTTGTTTTCTGTCTTTGGGAGTGGGCCAGTCCTTGACTGCTGAAACCTTGTTTAGATCCATTGATATTTGGTTGGGAGAGATGACAAATCCTAAAAAAGAAGTGGAGGATTGGTGAAATTCACATTTTTCAGCTTTAACAAATAAATTGTTCTGGAGGAGTCCCAGCAGGATGGCTCGGACATGATTTCTGTGATCTTCAAGGTTGTTGGAAAAGACCAGAAAATCATCCAAATAAACGAACACAAACTGATCAATCCTGTCCCGGAGCAGATCATTAACCATGGCCTGAAATACTGCAAGGGCATTTGTGAGCCCAAAGGGCATCACCAAATATTCGTAATGACCCGTGGGAGTGTTGAAAGCTGTTTTCCACTCATCCCCTTTTCTGATTCGAATAAGGTGATATGCATTGCAAATATCTAATTTGGTGAACACCTTGGCTCCTTGAATTAAATCAAATGCTGACGACATTAAAGCTAGAGGGTACTTGTTTTTAATAGTTATATTATTAAGACCCCAATAGTCAATGCAAGGTCTTACAGAGCCATCCTTTTTGTCAACAAAGAAAAACCCTGCACCCGCTGGAGATGTAGTGGGATGAATAATCCCACCCTGTAAACTCTCTTCAATGTATTTATTCATGGCTTGAGTTTCAGGAACAGACAATGTCTGTGGGGGGGCAATGAGGTTGCTTTGGCTTTGTTGAAAACCTCCTTTAAGTCATGGTACTCCACTGGAACTTTAGTTATCTCAGGGTATCTCTTGTTTACCTCCTCAGGAGAGCAAAAAGACCTTCTAGCTTCAAAAAGGTATGCGGAAGAACATTGATCAGCCCAGCCTGTAATTTCTCTCTTGAACCAGTCAATATGAGGATTATGTTTTTTAAGCCATGTGGATCCCAAAATAACTGGTAGATTAGGAGACTGGATAACAAAAAATTTTACATTTTCTTGATGATTGCCACACAATGAGAGTCTAACTCGGTTTCTAAATTGTTCTTGTTAAGAACATGGCCATCAAGAGCAGTGACCATACGATCACTATGAGTGGGAATAATTTTAATCCTCAATGATCTGGCAAAATCTTGATCAATAAACTCAGAGTCCGCTCCAGAATCAATGAAAACCTGAACCTGATTTTTGATCCCATTGACACATAAATAAGCAGGCAAAGACAGCATGGAGGAGAATTCACTCTTTTTATTGACTGGGCTCAGCAGGACTCTCCTGGATCCTACTGACCCTGACCTTGTAACGGACAGTCTTTAATCCAGTGATCTTTGGCCCCACAATAAAAACACAGGTTGCCTGACCTTCGACGGTTGCGCTCCTCAGAGGAAAGTTTGGTCCTGCCGATTTGCATGGGTTCCTCCGGGGGAGCAGCTGTGTAAACAGTGCTGGACTCAGAAGAGGCGGCCCGTCTTTCACTCCAGAAGCAAGGTGAGGAGTTGTAGTTGCCCCTTTTCTCACGCATGCATTCTGTCAGCCGGTTATCAATTCGAGTGGCCAGTACCTCCATTGCCCGTAGGTCGTCTGGTCGGTCTCTCGTGGCCAGCTCATCTTTAATTTCATCGTTCAATCCTTGAAAGAATGCATCCATTAATGCTGGGTCATTCCATTGATTATCAGAGGCGAAAGTGTGAAATTCTATAATATACTCAGTGACTCTCTTGTTGCCTTGTTTAAGAACAAACAGTTTACGGGCAGCCTCACGTTCAGGTGGGACGGGATCAAGCACTCTCACTAGTTCAGCAGCAAAGTCCTTATAGGTGTAATAGATAAATGAATCCCTCTGCCACCCAGTTGTCCCCCATAGTTTAGCCTTACCGGACAGCAGAGAGATGACAAAGGCAACCTTCGATCGTTCGGAGGGGAAGGAAGAAGGCTGCAGCTGGAAGTGCATCTCACACTGCTTTAGAAACGCCCGGCATTGACTCGGATCTCCGCCAAACATTTCAGGATCCGGGAGCTTAGGCTCATGCATGGGTGAGATCTGGTAATGAGGAGATGTCGGAGAGGACTGGATAGGTTGTTGCCCCGCTCCGCTTTGAGTTTCGGAGAGGTCGCAGACCATTTGCACCATTTCCTGTAGATTTGTCTCTAGATTGGTAATGGCGCTCTCTACCCCAGACCGCCACTGAATCTGTTCTGAATCCATCTTTGTTTTTGGCCAGATTATTCTGACAGGAGTTTTTTCTTTTGATTCAGAACAACTCACGGCAAAAACAGACTTAACAAGTTTATTAGAAATCTGGTTTGTGAAGATCCTATGGAACCTCGGGGTGGCACACTGTGGAACCGAACACTGGTGAGAGTCAGAAGCTGAAATGGAGGTTTTACGAAAACAGGCAGGGGTTACAGACCTTCGATCTGCAGATAGGCGAGAATGAAGAAGTCCACAGATGATGGTGGTACGTGAGGGTAAAAATTCAGGTAAGGGGGCGAGCGGTTTTGGGATTCCTGAGAGTGATCCAAGGTCAGAGCCGGGTGGTCAGAGAGCCAAAAACTAGTCCAAATCACAATCCAAGCAGAGGGGTCCAGAAAACAGAAATGGTGTCGAAAGCCAAGGTTCAGAGTCAGCGTCAGAATCAGAATCAGAATCAGGCAAGGGGCAGGCAGGAGGCAAGGGACGAGCGACGGGCCATAGGTCAGGACCGAGATGTCAGGCATGGACATGGGTAAAGAGCTAGACATGAGCGATCAGTTCAATAATCTGGCAAAGAGTGAGTGTGGACACAGAGCTTAAGTAGGAGGCAGAACAGGTGAAACAGATGAAGGTGATTACTGTGGCAGTGAAGCAGGGGTCGTGGCAAGAGCAGAGTGGCTGGAAAGCAGTCTGAGGGTGACAAGCAAGTTTAGAACCAAATGGAGCAGCCAAAACATGACAATAAGGAGATAAGTTAAAATAGGTTAGGGTTGTTGTGCTTGTTTTATTTTAAATTAGCAAAGATTATAACTACAGTCAAAGCAATGTTTTACCTGTACTGTAATTTATATGATCAGAGTTTTAATTAATAATATATGAATTCCTGTTTCCTTCAGGTACAAATATGGTTTGAGACAGAGGAATATTTCTCTTTGCAACTTTCAAAATGGGAAAGACAAGACAACGTTCCATGAAAGGAAGGCAGCTGTGTGTTAATGTTCATAGGTCAGGAAAAGGTTACAAGAAAATAACTCTTCTTCAAAAGTAACTCATATTTGCAGTCAGACTAATACTTAGAAATTTCTAAAGTTCACTTTTAGAGGATTCTTTGTCTATTTTTGTTTTATTATCAGAAAATGCGTCAGATCATCACAAAATATTTTAGAAAATATCAGAAAAAGATAACTACAGATAAATACAAAGCACATTTTTTCAAATGATGACTTCAGATAGTGAGAAAAAAAAGCTATCCAAACCAACCAATGAATAAGTAATTGCCCACATTGTCACGCTAAGATAACTCTGGTATGGCTAATTTAATACTCTCTCCAGCTCTGAACTTTTAACAATAAACCATAAAAAACAATTATCAGCTTACATGCAGAAGCATCTGAAGTCTCCACAGACTGTTGCTTCCTCACCAGTTTATCACTCATGTACAAACAGTAGGTCCCACATGCAAATGAGAAACATTTATTGTTAACTCTGTACCTATGGATATGGATGGATATGAACTGATACAGATGCTGTTCTGATGACCTACCCCCATCAGACAAGTAATCCCTTTAATACATTTAAAACAAATCAAAGGATTAATTATCCAAAATCAGTAGACAATACATTATTTAAAATAGGACAAAATGGTCCAAAAGCGTTGGACATATTTTCACATTTGTTCTTGTTGCTTGGATGCTGGGTGGTTGCTCACATCTCAGGTCTAAGACATAAAACAATTTCAAACCCAAATATCATAAATCCAATCTAGGTTTTACAATGTAAAAATGTTGTTAGACTGGCATTGCTTTTATTTACCCAACACAGATGAAGGGTTTTTTCATGTATCCAGACTTCTCTGCCTCTGGAAAAAGTTGCATATTTTCTGATGAAATAACAAAAACAAGTAGAAAACAATAATGAAGAGAAATTGAATGATTCAAGGTTAATCATAATTTTACTTGTTTCTTCCCTCCCACTGGGCACTGAGAGCTTTCAAACCAAGTGTGTTTTAAAGTGGGCTGCTGCAACATCAAAGACCTTAATTATGCTGAAAAACATCAAACGTTATGCTGAATGGCCTCACTTGATGTGCTCGCATCACTTTCCTCATTTCTGGCATATAGGTGCATCCCAGTGAAATGGACTATCAATGAAAAGTTTAATTATTTAGGATACTCAGTTGAAAAATGAAACTTTTCAGATTATATAGGTCCATACCAAAAGCGGACTTTAATTTTTCTTTTGGTGCGGTTTGCTTTCACATTTAGTCTTTGCAAGTGAATCATAACTTGTAAGCAAAGCCACACGGGTGATGATCATTGCTCCCATTGGACAGAAATGAGAGTGGCGGGACACAGCACAGACCCAGAAATTTGTGACGTTCTATTCATAATTCTGGGACCCTGTTGGAGAATGTGTGCTGCAAGCCGAAGGAGCGCTGTGCTCTGTACCGAGCTAAACCACGCAGGCAACAGTGTGTTTATTGATAAACAGATTTCGGTATAACTTTCACTGCTACGGTGGCTTGGTCAATCCAAAGAGACAAATGTTTTCTGTAGTTGGGTCAGATCAAGGCCAGTTTGTATACATACCCAGATTTCATTTGGAAGCAGACCGAGACCACCTCAAAAAGTGGATCTCGGTCCGGTTGTTCAGTTCCGGCCAGGGTTCGCTTGAGTGTATTCAGACCCGCACAAAAGGTCTGGACCAAGGGGGAAACAAACTCTGGTCCTTTTAAAGTGGACCAAAAGTGGCAGGTGTGAATACACCCTTAAACATTAGACAAGACAAAAAAAAAGGATTTTTAAAAGCATTATGTTATGGCCTACACAATCATCAGGTAGACTGATAACCTCCTTAAGGACCAAAGTTGTTGCTAAATAGCCCTACTAGAAAATGAAATCAACATTTCTAATAGGCTTGTCAACAGAGAGAAGTATGAAGTGCTCCAAAATTGTCTGGTAGCCTGATGCATTGATTTTGGACTTGGGGAAACACAGCGGTCCAACACCAGCAGATGACATGGCTCCTCCTTTGTTACCATGGGCCACTTGTTCCGGCCTGGGGTCTCTCTGTATGGAGTTTGCATGTTCTTCCCGTGCATTCATGGGTACTTTAGCTTCCTCCCAAAGTCCAAAAACATGACTGTTGGGTTAATTGGTCTCTCTAAATTGTCCTTAGGTACGAATGAGTGTGTGCATGGTTGTTTGTCCTTTGTGTCTCTGTGTTGCCCTGCGGTGGGCTGGCAACCTGTCCAGGGTGTACTCTGCCTCTCGCCCGTAGACCGCTGGAGATAGGGACCAGCTCCCTGCGACCCTCTATGGAAGATGTGGGTATTGAAAATGGATGGATGGATTTTTAAACCATTGCACCACATTTTGCATTTTTCATCTTTGCTGAAGTTGAATTTTTGCACTTCCTTGATTACAGTTTTCAAATCTTTCAGACTGAAATGTTTGCCTTTTCCTGTTGAAGAGCCTGTTGTTTGGCAGAGCAGGATGATGATCACTTGGAAGGATATAAGATGCATTGTGGCATATAACTGCTTCTTTTAGCAGGCAATCAAACTCTGACAGCATCTGTGTTACATGTGGCAGTCAGACCAAAACATCTGTGTTCAATTTGTAGTTGTGAGTCGCAGAAAGGAAGCACGGTCACGACATTTGTGTCAGTTACACAACCTGAGAAGAGACATATGTGAATTGTAAACTGGCACTTGATAAACATGGCCCAAGGAAGAAAACATTCTAGGCCTAGTGGGACAGCGTGTTTGGATTCATAAATAAAGAGACCCATAAAACTCTCAGCAGAAGGAGAACGTGCCGAACACAGAGCATGTAATGAGCACCAGATGAAGCCAAGAGGCTTGTAAATAGTGGCAAACTAGTAAAAGGAGTTTGGTGGAACAAATATCAGCAGGAAAAATTCAGCCAAAAGACTGAAAATGTCACTATCAAGAATCCTTGCTGTGACACAAACATAGGATGCATTAATCACTAATTAAACTTGAAAAGCCTGAAACTTTCTGCTGTACTTAGACTTAAAGATATAAGTTATATGTGTTTGATTTTCTACTTGCAGTTAATTTTAAGCTCATAACTCTGTCTTAAAAATTTTTTTATGAAAGCTTTCCTTGTTCATACTCCTAAGTAGATATATTCTCTGGAGACGTGCCATCAGTTGCAATTAGAAGAGGAATTTTAATCTATAAGTGAATCAACAATTACTAATATAGCTGAAAACACCAGCAGCAGTGGATATTTTAGTTTTTTATTTTAAATGAGACTAATGTAAGATGTTTTCAAATATGTAGATGAGGACAGCAACAATAACATATATCGCATTAAGCAAAGGCATAAGAGGACACTGAATAGTTTTTAGCACCTTTGACCTGTGGGGTTCATCAAGGAAGGGCTGGCCCAAGATTATATGGGGTCTTAAGCAGAATTTGATTTGGGGCCCCTATTAAGATTTGGTGAAATCTGGGAGAGGGGCCCAAGTTTTATTGGCTGAGTTTAAAAGTAATCGCAGATATTGAGGTATTATTTGCTGAGATGCATTTGTGAACACACTGAGCTCAAAAAGAAAGAAGATTAAACTTGTAGCATCAGACTGTAACCCTGTTAACACAACAACTAAACACTGAAAATAATTCTTTGCAATTTTACAAAGTACCCCTGTCAATTTCTTTAAACAAAAACATTTTAACATCTTTTAATTTATCTGTGCTGTAACCCTCACATTTAATAGTATTTTCATTCCAAATAAACAGACATAAAACCTTTAGCTCTATGGTCTGTGGTAAGATTCAAGCATTTCTTGGAAGCCCCCGATGGTTTGGGGGCCTTAAGAAGCAGCTTAGTTTGCTTTGCCTTGGGCCGGCTCTGCATCAAGGCCTTAAATTTGCAACAATTTAGTTTTTTTTTGGGCACCTACATTTGTTTAAAGTTTAGTGATCTCTCAAGTAAAACTATTCTACAAAGTTGCTGAAGGTGTGGTGAAAAGGTCTTTGCCCCTTAAGGTCAAAAACTGATATCCCCATTCTCCTTTTGGACTTTCTGTTCAAGAGCAGAATTCATGGTTCCATCAGTTTTAGTTAATTAGTTAGGCGGCCACTCCTGGGAATGTTGGCCCCTCCCATGTATTGAAAATAGTCCCTGTTCCATTGCTTGTGGAAAGCCATTTCACTCTCCTGGGGCCTTTCTTTCACAAGGAGAAGGTCCTACTCTGAGGAAGGTCTTTCCTGATTTCCCTGGCATTGTTAAAGGGGCAGGGTTGTGTGCAGTAAGGCATGGCACCACCGGCTACAGTAACGGCGCAGGTGAGTGTACAAATTTAGTCATTCAGTTCAATAAGAATGAGCCTACTTTTAAATGTGCTTGCAGGGTTTTTGGAGCAATGGAGCTCCGCTTACAGACTGGTCCCTCTGCTATGCTAACTAGGCTGTTTAACTGGGACTTTCCCAGTTATCTGTTTGTTGCGGCTGAAAGTGAATATAAAGTGTTTAGTAGGTTTGTGGTGTATAACTGCAAGTATCAGAATATGAAATAGAATATTTTTCGCCAGAAATGTCAGTGTAGGTATATAAACTGTTTCATCACAGTTCATTAACATTTTAGTACCTCTTAATAAGTTATTTTACTCTTTTTACATAAAAAATACACATTTTCCTAAGATTGTCTTTACAAAGAAATCTAACTTAGTGGAGTGTGAACTCTTTATTATTTTCCATTTTTCATGGTTTTATGCAGACAGCTCTGCAGGAGGAGAGATCACGGTTACAGGTTTAGATGCAGTCTCCCATGAGCTCCCAGTGATCCCTTTCACCCTCATGTCATGCCAGCATCTACTCCACTGTCTAAACATCTTCTACTTTCTATTAATATTTGCTTATGATTAGGCAGTCAAGGTATTAATTCCCTGTACTTCTGGACTGATTATCTGTTTTTTTTTATTCTAATACAATTTTTACTAAATCCATTTTTCTGTTTGTGCTGTAGATCTCTGAAATGAGTTTACCTGATTAATATAATAATAAAAGGAAAATTGGTGTTTTAATCAGTGTTTAGTAATTATTGTAATTTAGTAATGCAGTTGTAAAGCAACAACTCTGGCCTGATGCAGGTTGGCAAAAATCTTTGATGTAAAATTATGATTTTAATGTTTTCCTGCTTATGGATTTAGTGCAACTTAAGGAATAATGGAAGGAATTAATCAACCGTATAATTAAAGTTGCCTATCAACTAGTATCATTTGTCAGTTGAAACAAAAAATAATGTATTAGCTAAGAGTCTTTTAAAGGAAGCAAAAGAGTAAGAGACAATTTTTGCCTGGTAGTACTTTTTTCACAGTACTTCATCTATATTAGGGATGCACCCGGCAAACCAAACTATCTCTGATTTTATCTAAAAAATGGCACATAGGAGATGAAAAGCTGTAGATTCTTGAGGACTTTATTTGAGTTGCTATTTTTATCATTGCAGTGATAATTATCTGTTACCAAAAAATAATTAAGGGATCCCAGAGGAACTGTTGCTAAGTTATTTAACTTTACCCATGGAGTCGATCAGCTAAGGACAGAGGAAGATTAAAACATGAATTCATAGGATCCAACTTCGAAGAGCTGTGCAGACCTCAACCTGGCAACTACATGGGGATGATGGTTTTTTGTTTTTTTTAAATCAAGCATTTAATTAAGATTAAGCATCATAATTCAGCTTGGCCTACACTGTGGGGAGGTATCATCTTCTAACCCGGTTTCGAGACATCCTCCAGGTTTGTTATATAACAGTTGTTTCAGCCAAGCAAAACAGAAACCAAATCCCTTTTGTCTATGCATTAATTAATTGTAGTAAATGTCAGTAGCTGCTGGCAAGGGAGCGGGAGATTAAAGGCAGTCATCATTTAGCAGGTCATGCTTTTGATAAGGGCAATTAGACAACAAGCTGTTGGAGAAAATCAATGGACAAACCTCGCAGGAATTACACAGTCCACTAGTGTTTGTAGAGCAGGAGGCAGTGTAGCATAGAGCATCACAACACTGAATAATTACAATACAAAAGAAATGGACACCAATAACCTTGGATGTGTCAATTTTCCAGCAAAAAAGTAAATAAAAATTGATAGGAAATGGAAATGTTATGAAACTGCTAATTGATTCATTAAGTGAGGGTGTGATGGCAAGAGTGTCAAATACAATAAAACTCACTGAATGTCAAAGCACTCATTTCAGTTTGTCAAAAATAACAGACACCTCCAGAAAACACTTGATCAAGAAAACACAGAAAACACTTGATCAAGAAAGCGCTTTCCCGCTCTTTGAGCATCCATCTACATTTTTATCATTAGAGTCCGCTGGCATGTTTGGGTCACATGCACATGACTTATGCCAGCAGCAGATAAGCATCCGATGGTAATGAAATACTCCACAGTTGACAAATGGCAGTTCTCACAGCTCTGCTGTTATTAGGTTAGCCATCTTTAAATATCTCTTCAGTCACTTCAGGGAAACTTGACTTCCAGCTGTGAGGCAAAGCAAGGAGCAGCGGCAATGTTCCTGCACACCCACTGTACTTATTCTCCAGGTCTATCTGGTGAAATACTTTTATCTGCCACATGTTCATCTTGAGAAATAAATCAGGTCTCAGGGATAACATTAGTCTGGGAATGAAGGCACTGTTCATGATGCATACCTAATAAGGTACCCCCGGAAAGACATGAGGATGCAGTTTATGAATTTTGGGCGGACATATTCCTTTTTTTTTTATTTAACTCTGTAACTCTCCGCTTTCTTTTTGCAAAGCATGGGCAAAAATCATGTCCGCATTGAGTGGATATAGTTGATTAAGTCGACAAGGTCAGCAATAGTAGGAGGCTTCCTCTGAAGACCCCTCTCTAAGGAGAATCAATCACAACCTGCTAATTTGTTGGAACTGAGGCTTGAGACTAAAGTATCTGTTTCTGTAGTAGATATTTGGAGGTAAACTATTGTCTTTGTTCTTTACAAATAATGGAGTCTAATGAAACTACACATTTTTGTTCTCTATATCCTTGTTGCCATGGGTTACAGCATGAATGAACATGGACTCTGTACAGTACACACATAGGCCGGTATGAACCTTTCTACACCTTTCAGTGTCACACAAATTTTCACCTAACCCAGCCCAGGAAGAGGAGGAGTCATAGCTGATTCCCCCTGATGTCACTCTGTGAACAAAAACAACGTGTTCCAACATGGCGGCCTCTACCACACGGGTCTCCAAGAAAACCGGAAGGAGGCACACAGCACACTTGAGTTGTCTCCTTGCTGGCAAGAAGGCATTCTTCAAGTTGGATCCAAAAGTGACTACAATCACGCTGATCATGTGCAACAAAGTTAATGATTTGCTTTTCAAGTACCCAGCATTCATTCATCAAAAGGGGGCAATTAAGACTAGCTTGATATTCTCTTCTGAGGCCTACAGAAGTAACATGTGTCCCAGAGAACTCCCCATAGCAGCTCTAATTGAAGCGGTTTTCCCCACGTCCTGGAGGAGAAGCATCGGGACAGCAGCATTGCACACCTTCCTGCGTGCACATCCAGGTAGCGAAAGCTAACCCTCTGCACCGCAGCCACAGAAGGAGCCGAACGTGCCTTTGTCTTACAGTTCGGCTGGGCCTGCCATGACCTCCCCACAGCTACTGAGAGTAGCTGCAACGCTAGTCCCTTTGTTCGGTCCACACGGATGACCGGCCAGCTTCACTCCTCAACTCATCACCCACAGGACAACTTTTCCTCAGCATGGTTCATGTAAAAGGTAGTGTTTGGGCAGAGAAAATTAGTGTAAGTGTAGTGTAAGTAGATGAAATAATCTGAATGTTTATTTCATAATGTTTGCTTTTGTTGGTGTTGAGAAACTCAGCTATCCAAGTTCTAGCAGACTAGCTGCTCAGCTAATGATGTGTTCAGTGTTGTGTTTTTAAAGTTTAAATAACTTTATTTAAAGGGTGGTTTTTAAACACAAATCAGCCATTACGTGCCATCAGCATGCATTTTAATTATTTTATTAATACTATTTTAAAGGTACACATGTGGCGTGGGACTGGTAGCAAGCTATAAGTTTCTTTGTTAGTTCCAACCGCTAACGGCTAAGGCTAAACACGTGACTTGCCACCATCTTATGAGTCCATTGAGAATCATTTATTCAGAAAGGTTGTCCGGTTTTAGTCTAGGAAATAATATTCCCCTAAATATTATTTTACTAAATGTGATAGCTAATTAAACACCATTAAGAATCATTTATCCAGAAAGGTTTGGCTCTAATTCAAATATTTCCTTAATTATTTGTGGCACTATGAAAGAAATTAACATCGTAGCCCCACCCCTCCATTTTTATTATTAATGTCTAAGGTCACTTTCTGTTGATAGACTACCGTAACAATCTGTGGTATTAGTTAAAAGTGTAATGTGAGAGGGCGCTCAGTGCCGTGTGTACCAGTTGCTGAAAAGCTAAAGAAGGAAATCTCATGTTGAAGGTGTTTTCCTGTAGCATCGTTAAAAATCTCACTTGTTGTGCGTGGCAGTCACGGTGTTGGGTCGCATACCCTTTTTATGATTTTTTTAAAAGCTAAGAGACAAAGGCTTAACTATACAGAGATGCTTGTAGCATCAGTAAACCTGCATTATGTTGAGTAAATGTGTTACAAAAGAAGGCGATTGTGTGAAACCGAACTGCGGAGCTAAATGTGCAGCTAACTTGGCATCAAGTTAGGATAACAGAGCGCCCATAGTTCCGATTCTTGTGCTAGCTCAGTTAGTAACCTGTGAGTAAAGCCTGTATTCCCCACACCACTATTTTTGGTTTAAAGCTGTACTATATTTTCTGTATATATTCTCTAATTGTCAGAGGATATGTAAAATACGTTCTTTTGATTTCATTAAGGTTAAATATAATAGGAATATGCTAAGACATTAATTTAAAATGTTTTTCCTTTAAAATACAATTCATAGGTGGTTTAAACTGGTTAAGAATTGTTCAAAGTATTATAAAAGGCTAATCAGAATTCATTATGGTATTAGTTCATGTAATAAAATACATTTTGGTGAACTTAGTCAGTTAATGAAAGTGATGTATGTGGGACAAAACTGCAGAAATGTACATACGGTAATCTAAGTGGTCATACTAAGAACTGTTTTAGTACTGTTTGAATTCTACAGTGTTAAAAGGGAGTTTTTCCTCTCCACTGTCGCTACATGCATGCTCAGTATGAGGGATTGCTGCAAAGTCAACGCCAGTGACTGTCCACTGTCTCTACATGCTCATCCGGGAGGAGTGACAGCTACAAGTCTCTGACTGGATGCAATCTGCTGGGTTTCCTTAGATAGAAAAACGTTTTATCCGATTTGCATAAATAACTGAATCTGACTGCACTGTTCAATGGTTAGGATTAATTGGAATGTATGTACCTGGCTTTTGTGAAGTGCCTTGAGACAACATGTGTTGTGAATTGGCGCAATATAAATAAACTGAATTGAATTGAAATACATTGTACTACTGTAACTGTTTAGCAGAAGAAGTTGGCCGGTGCTTGATGAAGCAGTTCAGAGAGAATGCACCGAGCAGCTCTGGTAAATTGCTGTATTTTTCTGCCCATCATTTTTAAAAGTGTAGCATTTTGTACTAAATGAAGACCGTTAATTAGTCACTAGTGAGAAGATTGTTTTTAGTCAGCAAATCATTCTTTGAAATATTATTTTATTAAAATCATGTTTTATCTGATGTTGCAGTGTGATTGGTGGTTTGAAGGTATGCCAATTATTGTCTAAATTCCAACTTAACTTCATTTCCATATTTCTCAAGATAATCCCTGGTTCTCCAACATAAATAATATTGAATGGTAATGTTGCATCATTTTATTGGCCATGGTTTTTAACCATCTTTGATTCACTTGTTCATATTGTACATACTTGGTCTTCCTTATTCTGTAATTTTGCTTGGTAGCTTAGTGGGATTGTTCTAATGTAGTAAAGAGTTTGTTGATTGAGTTTTGCTGTTCAATAACGCCAGAGCTTGTTCCACCCATTTCTCTATTGTCCTAATACTAATAACACTACAAAAATGAAAGCGGCTGAAAACCACTTTGTTTTTTTGTTTTTCAAACACAACAAATTAGTATTAAAACCACAACCAGGTTATTTTAAGGGTTCTGCAGATATTTGTAACAGTATGGGAAAATGGCTTGTCCTTGGCCTTTTGTTTCCATTAAATGGAATGGTAGGCATTCCTTGATAAAACCACATTTCTGTCTGCTAACATGGAATTTAAAAAAAAGTTGTCTGGCAGCAGAGGAAAAAACATTTAAGTGTTGTTTTATTTCGGAAAGATTAGTAGCAAAAGAAATCTAGCAAAAACCTTTTAAAAAGGCTGTAATTTTACTTAGTTGCTGTAAACCACCTTGTCGTTCATTCAGTTTTATTTATATAGGACTACATTTCAAGAAATGTTATGTCAAGGCAGTTTTCAAGACAAGTGGGTCCAATTCAGTATTATTATAATACTATTATCCCAGTATCATAGTACTCAAATCTGTCCATATTTAGTTAAAACTGATCTAAATTAAACCAACACAGTCCAATCATATTGTCACATTCAGATCCACTTGCCCACAGTGTAATGAGGTCCATGTTTTAGAACAGTTTAATCTAATTTAGTTTAAAATATATAATGCTAATTGGTAGACATCCCACCTCCTGAGCAAGCATGTGGCGACAGTAGAGAGAAACATTCCCTTTTAATAACTATGACACTAAACTACGTCCATATACTCATTCTGAATGTTTGCATCTGCTTTAACAAATATAGAGCACTCTGCAAACGTCTTGAGTCATCTTTCTATAATATTTTGTTGTTGATTCTTTAAACTTGCTAAAAGAGTTTCAGTATTTTTTCTTTTTTTTCTTGGCAGCTTTTTAAATTCATTTGCAGGGAAACCCTTGTACCTATTTAAAAGGAATGCTTTAGTTCATTAGGCCACCTTACTCTTACCTATGTATTAACCAGAAATAAATAGGTTACTATGCCCAATGATAGGGCATTAGCCACTTATATACAATGCTTTCAAGGAAGGCTTCAGAAGATATTTATTTAAGGGCCACAAAATGTGTTTGCTGCCAGGGGAGGTTATAACAAGGAGCCGTCTATTACGACTAGTGACACTGGTTCTGTGATGCCGGCTTCATTATGTAAGGACGCGTTGTCACTGGATGTGGCTGGCTTCCTTTGTGAACATCTAAGGTAAATTAACAAGGGCTTATTAATCATGGAACCATTTTAAAAGGAGTTATAGCATATTTCCTTCATATGTAAAAGCACCTTAACAGAGAAGCAAATCTTATTCTTAATTCTATGAGAAACCCCCAGAATAGCACAGTTTGACAGACAGAAGTTGACTCATCAGCTCCTTGAAGGTTGATTCTCAACAAGCGATGAGCTGATTCCTCAACATTCAGTAAAAGTTCATTTGAAGAGTGATGCATCTCTCAGGCCCTAACTTTGAGCTCTGCTGGCTTATATCCCAGTTTCCTTAGACATAAATTTAAAAATCTGTCCATCTGCTGTTTTAGACCTTATATGTATCCTTCTGTGCACTCTTTTCAATTTTTAAGAACACACAGCATGCCCAGAGCTCTATAAAAGATTACCAGCAGGCCTGGCTGCCTGCAAGCGTGGTATTAAGGAAAGATTTAAAAGTGTTTTGCAAAAGTTGAGATATATAACAGTAAATGCTTTAAAATGATCTATTACCAAGTTAGTAGAAGTTTAATTTTTTTTTTTGCACTCTGTACTTTCCTCATTGCCCTGATTTTTTTATTTACCCACCTCCACCTGAGGCTCAGCTTTGTACACTGGCTAGATAAGTCACCTCTGACCAAAGTCTAATGGATGTACACCGAGAACCAAGCCATAAAATCAAATCTGGAGCATCTAAACTAAACTATGTCACAACCATCAGCAAACAGTCAGTGTTCTCAGGTAATTTCCATTGATGTACAATGTTCGTTCCATATTTATAGCAACAGATGACACAGAAGATGTGTCATAATGATGACAGAGAACGTTTTTTTAGACGCATTATTACCCTTATGACATGTTGGTAACGTTTGTTCACACAGATTGGTAAGGTTTATTATTTTTTACCAAAGTAATTGCATCTTGTGACATTGGTGGAAAGAACATTGGTTGTCTAATTTGAAAGTGAACATTGAGTTACTACTTCGAGGTCACAGGTGCCAAAGGATCGTATGTTTGGTCCTATTGACAAGCTACTTTAGCAGAAATATCTGGAAACCTTGGAGCTGGCATGAGGTTTCCAGGTGTGGGATCCAAGACACCTGTCTGTGATTACCCTAAGTTGCCAGTGTCTCATGAATTATGTTTTTTACATTGTAATTTAATGGAGAAGGGTTAGGTGCATTGATTAACAAAAAAATAATGAAAACAAACACACATTGGGATATGCTCCTCTGAATAATGTTAGGGAAACCATGGCTCATTGGATTCAGGCTGAAGTCATTTAGACATGTCCAACCTTTGTGAGGAAGGAGTTTATCCCATCTTGTACGAAAACCCAGATTTATTCTGATGTGGTATGTTAGACACCTGAAAAGGTGACTTTGCCATTGTTTCCAAAAGTGTTGAAAGGGATGGTTTCTCTCAACAGCCTGAAGCATTTTACTACTACTTAATGATGTCTATGTGGTCCTACATACAAATTATGCATGTTCTTTATCCATTTAACTCATCTCATTGTTCCAGTAGGGCGCAGCAGTCACTGGAAAAAAAACTTGGGCGCTCCCTGTACAGGTCCATGCCATATCCAATAAGAGACACAAAGTACAAATAACTGTTTACACAATCACTTGCTCAAGGGCAATATAGAGCGGTCAGTTAACTTAATGTACATGTTTTTACTCAGCGTACACTGTGACACCTGGAAAAGAACCAGTGCAGGTAGTATGTACCATGTTGGAGAACATAGCAACTCCGAACATCAAAGGCCACAGCTTAGAAAAGCTGCATATTCATTTTACATGTAAGAGATATTAGCATGTTTTATCCTTGTTAAAAATTATCAATATTCCAATCATACATAAAAATTCATAAAAAAACTTAAATAATAAAATGAAATTCTAAGTTTCCTATTTTAGATGTTTGCTAACTAAGCTTGGCACTGAAACCAAACATAAATCTTATGACATCTTTTCTTACGAGAAGGCACACTGCTGAGCATGCCATGATGCTGAATAATTGTAATGGTCCAGATCTCAGTGAGTCCAGTCAGAAGGCGTGGTACATTATGCATCTGTTTTTCACTGATCACGTTGAGTTTTTATAACACTGTAATATAATGCCGTGAGCCACTGCTTGTCTTTTCCTGCTTCTTCTCCTTAATGGTTCTCCCCTTCATCACTGAATAAAATGCCAGGGTTTCTCTTTGACAATCCAATTCAATTCAGTTTTATTTATATAGCGTCAATTCACAACACATGTTGTCTCAAGGCACTTCACAAAAGTCAGGTACATACATTCCAATTAATCCTAATCATTGAACAGTGCAGTCAGATTCAGTTATTTATTCAAATTGGATAAAAAGTTTTCCTATCTAAGGAAACCCAGCAAATTGCATCCAGTCAGTGACTTGCAGCATTCACTCCTCCTGGATGAGCATGTAGAGACAGTGGACAGTCACTGGCGTTGACTTTGCAGCAATCCCTCATACTGAGCATGCATGTGGCGACAGTGGAGAGGAAAAACTCCCTTTTAACAGGAAGAAACCTCCAGCAGAACCAGGCTCAGTGTGAGCGGCCATCTGCCACGACCGACTGGGGGTTTGAGAGAACAGAGCAGAGACACAAAGAAGCACTGATTCAGGAGTCCTTTCCATGGGAAGGAAAAGTAAATGTTAATGGATGTAGCTCCTTTAGTCGTTTCACCTAGGAAGAAAGAACAGATAAACTCTGAGCCAGTTTTCAAGGTTAGAGTCTGAAAGAGAGCACATATAATTAGTTACAGTAAAAGCTCAGTCAATTGCCATGTCTAGGAGAGAGAAAGGGTTAAACACTGAAAGACAGGGCTATGTGGATCATCGGTAGAGGGTGAGCATTAAGTTGTTGCCAGCAGAAGCTTGGACGATGCCCCTCTCCAGAAAGGTGTCACAGGTAGACACAGAGCCAGGCCAGGTGTAACTTCTAGGAAGAGAAAAGAGAAAACAAAGTTAAAAGCTGAAATAACAGCAAATAATGCAAAATTGGAGAGTAGTGTGAGAATGTAGCAAAGAGGGTGAAAGTGGTCGTTATGTCCTCCAGCAGCCTAAGCCTATAGCAGCATAACTACAAAGATAGTTTCGGTTCAGATTATTTAGTTAAACGGCGCTTATTTACAACAATGTCGTCTCAAGGCACCCCACAAAGGGTCCCACTGATGGTCATTGTTATACTAAAAACCAGTGACAGGAACATTTTACATTTGATCTGCAGTGTAAAAACATAGAACTTTGTTTCACCAACCAGCCAGTGCACAGTTTGGAGGTGTGTGCTTCACGTAAACTGGGAGCCCCTTTTAATGGGATTCCTGCATATTTCAATTTTTATGTGCAATGAATTTGATCAAAGCAATGTGTTGATTGGTAAGAAGATTTCACATTGTTTATTTCATGAAGTTCATGAGTTCTTTTTCAAGCCAGAGTAATAGTAAGTGATTATGCACATAGCAGCCACACATCTAAGAACTACTGTTTTTACTTGATTTGAGTTCTATCAACCCAGTCGAAGCATAAGGTTGCAGGCTGGGCATGAGGCTGACATTGCCAATCCTGCTCTAAATAATCTAATGAGAATATTGTCTGTTCAGGCTGCACATCATGGAAAACACTACAATTGTCTCTACCAGGCTCCTCCATGCAGCACCCAGGACCCAGATATGTTACCACCATGACCCTTCATCAAAGAAATTCTGTGCCCTTTTAAAACAGTCAGCGATATCCAACTCCATCATTCTTAATGTGGCGTGCAATACTTTATCAATACACACCAGAAGACCTCTCCAAGACCCTGCAAAGACAATCCATTTGGCTTATTTTTAATGCTGTATTGGTATCTGAAGTACCGCTTCTTTGTGTAAACAGGTATCCAAAACACCAGTGTAGCCATGCAGGAAAATACTCCATGGCACTTTTAAACCTGTTGAATTTGAACGTTGTTTAAAGATTAAAAGCATTCTACCTTTGAAGTTAACTAGGTTACACATATTAAATGAATAATGCTCCAAAAATCTTTAGCCAGTTGTTTAAAACTCTACCTGGTTGTTTTTTGCTGAGCAGGTCTCTGGTATAAACGTACCTCCCATTGGGATGCTACTTTACATAACCAGGTGTTCTCTGTCAACATGACTGTTTAAACAAAGGCTGAAAAGTGGTCTGAAGCAATCAGCACAGTAAAACAGCACAGAAAAGACATTAACAGCAAATACTGACAAAAACTAGACATGTCCAGCTGTCTGCTTTTGGTGTAAAGGGCATGTAGAGAAAAATAATGTGTCATTTACTTTAAAAAGACCAATTACTTTTTTCTTTTATATGATAGAAATGTTTTAAACCGTTGAAGAGCTTTTTTCAGGTTGCTTGACACTAGAACACATGTTTTCCTGCTCTCTGTTCCATTTCATTTGTCAAAATAAAAAAAATGCCATAAATTGGTAAAACAAACAACAATCGGTGTAAAGCTGTGGGAGGAAATGTTCCCTCTCGCCTGAGAGTGATTCATATGGTTTATTTATTTTATTTTACATAACTTGTTTTATTAATATCACCTCTGTGCACTTTGAAAGAATGAGCTTGGGTGAGGGGGGGGCAGCAAGCAAAACTCTAGCAATGAAAAATCACTCATTCAACAGGATGAATGAAGAACAATCCATCATGCAGCAAATAGTTATTGCAGAAGTCAAAGTATTGCATGATGAAAATGCTCGTGCAAATTAGATATTTACTGGAAAAAACATGAAACAAAAACCGGAGAGCAGAGAGGTAGGGGCTGATGTGATGAGGATTCTTAGCACACAGCACACAGTGTTCAATAATAACATCTAAATGCAACGCTGAACCCGGGGTGTGGGTCGCATTAAACGGTTGTGTGCTCGTAGCCTCAAACACTGTAACCATGACCAGCAAATTACTGCCATTAATAAAATAAACACTTGCAACAAACTGAACCAGCTGTAATCAAATCCTTCCACACCTCTCTCTGTGCTTTCCATTCTGATAGACACCTTTTACAAAAATGATTAAATATAAAATATGTCAACAAATTACATTTAGTGATTAGAAAAAATATGTTTTTTATAAAAACTTTTTTATGAATACTTGAAAAAAAAACTTAAGTTGACCAAAGAGCATGATTATGCATACCCCAGGCAAATTTAGGTTGATTGCTATAATGCCACTAAAGACTTGTCCACTGATTATTGAGAATGTTATAAATAATTTTTGACATCTCTTTTTTTTTTAAATGTATTTATATACAGATATATTTTTTTCAAACCTGATACTCACTCTGCATTAAACTGTATCTGCTAAATGAGAAACAAACAACATTCTAAGTTCTCTGCCATACTGTTTGAGGTGCCATCACCTGCTGACAACCAACACTTGGAGAAAACGTGTTTTAAAAAAGGGCAGATACTGTAATACTAAAACAATATTTCACAGGTAATCTGAAAAATTCTTCAGACACCTCATTCAGTCACAATCATAGTCACATCACTTGAATGAACCCAACTAGTCCAATCAAATTTAAAGAGTTTGATGTTCTGTATTTTTCTTTTGTTTTCATGAATTCAAACATTTGAAGATCTTTTAAATTATATCTTAAAATATATGTCCTTTATACAAAAGTATTGGGTCCAAACATTTCTAAAAAAAATTATTCAATTCTCTTTTGTTAGTTATTTCAGATATTTAAATTTTTTTAAATACAGGTCCTTCTCAAAATATTAGCATATTGTGATAAAGTTCATTATTTTCCATAATGTCATGATGAAAATTTAACATTCATATATTTTAGATTCATTGCACACTAACTGAAATATTTCAGGTCTTTTATTGTCTTAATACGGATGATTTTGGCATACAGCTCATGAAAACCCAAAATTCCTATCTCACAAAATTAGCACATCATTAAAAGGGTCTCTAAACGAGCTATGAACCTAATCATCTGAATCAACGAGTTAACTCTAAACACCTGCAAAAGATTCCTGAGGCCTTTCAAACTCCCAGCCTGGTTCATCACTCAAAACCCCAATCATGGGTAAGACTGCCGACCTGACTGCTGTCCAGAAGGCCACTATTGACACCCTCAAGCAAGAGGGTAAGACACAGAAAGAAATTTCTGAACGAATAGGCTGTTCCCAGAGTGCTGTATCAAGGCACCTCAGTGGGAAGTCTGTGGGAAGGAAAAAGTGTGGCAGAAAACGCTGCACAACGAGAAGAGGTGACCGGACCCTGAGGAAGATTGTGGAGACGGGCCGATTCCAGACCTTGGGGGACCTGCGGAAGCAGTGGACTGAGTCTGGAGTAGAAACATCCAGAGCCACCGTGCACAGGCGTGTGCAGGAAATGGGCTACAGGTGCCGCATTCCCCAGGTCAAGCCACTTTTGAACCAGAAACAGTGGCAGAAGCGCCTAACCTGGGCTACAGAGAAGCAGCACTGGACTGTTGCTCAGTGGTCCAAAGTACTTTTTTCGGATGAAAGCAAATTCTGCATGTCATTCGGAAATCAAGGTGCCAGAGTCTGGAGGAAGACTGGGGAGAAGGAAATGCCAAAATGCCAGAAGTCCAGTGTCAAGTACCCACAGTCAGTGATGGTCTGGGGTGCCATGTCAGCTGCTGGTGTTGGTCCACTGTGTTTTATCAAGAGCAGGGTCAATGCAGCTAGCTATCAGGAGATTTTGGAGCACTTCATGCTTCCATCTGCTGAAAAGCTTTATGGAGATGAAGATTTCATTTTTCAGCAAGACCTGGCACCTGCTCACAGTGCCAAAACCACTGGTAAATGGTTTACTGACCATGGTATCACTGTGCTCAATTGGCCTGCCAACTCTCCTGACCTGAACCCCATAGAGAATCTGTGGGATATTGTGAAGAGAACGTTGAGAGACTCAAGACCCAACACTCTGGATGAGCTAAAGGCCGCTATCGAAGCATCCTGGGCCTCCATAAGACCTCAGCAGTGCCACAGGCTGATTGCCTCCATGCCACGCCGCATTGAAGCAGTCATTTCTGCAAAAGGATTCCCGACCAAGTATTGAGTGCATAACTGTACATGATTATTTGAAGGTTGACGTTTTTTATATTAAAAACACTTTTCTTTTATTGGTCGGATGAAATATGCTAATTTTGTGAGATAGTAATTTTGGGTTTTCATGAGCTTTGGTACTTTGGACCACTGAGCAACAGTCCAGTGCTGCTTCTCTGTAGCCCAGGTCAGGCGCTTCTGCCGCTGTTTCTGATTCAAAAGTGGCTTGACCTGGGGAATGCGGCACCTGTAGCCCATTTCCTGCACACGCCTGTGCACGGTGGCTCTGGATGTTTCTACTCCAGACTCAGCCCACTGCTTCCGCAGGTCCCCCAAGGTCTGGAATCGGCCCTTCTCCACAATCTTCCTCAGGGTCCGGTCACCTCTTCTCATTGTGCAGCGTTTTCTGCCACACTTTTTCTTCCCACAGACTTCCCACTGAGGTGCCTTGATACAGCACTCTGGGAACAGCCTATTCGTTCAGAAATTTCTTTCTGTGTCTTACCTTCTTGCTTGAGGGTGTCAATAGTGGCCTTCTGGACAGCAGTCAGGTCGGCAGTCTTACCCATGATTGGGGTTTTGAGTGATGAACCAGGCTGGGAGTTTTAAAGGCCTCAGGAATCTTTTGCAGGTGTTTAGAGTTAACTCGTTGATTCAGATGATTAGGTTCATAGCTCGTTTAGAGACCCTTTTAATGATATGCTAATTTTGTGAGATAGGAATTTTGGGTTTTCATGAGCTGTATGCCAAAATCATCCGTATTAAGACAATAAAAGACCTGAAATATTTCAGTTAGTGTGCAATGAATCTAAAATATATAAATGTTAAATTTTCATCATTACATTATGGATAATAATTAACTTTATCACAATATGCTAATATTTTGAGAAGGACCTGTACTTCAGGGTTTTTTGAGACACTGATAGTTTTTTTGTTTTTTTTAGTCTTTGACCAGCTTAATCCCAATGAGACAGAAATAAAAACAGCAGCACCGTTAAATTACTAAAAACAATGAGGAAAACCATTTTACAATAAAAACACTGGTCATATAAAACACTTGCACACAAACAGGGTAGACTGCAATGATTTCAGCAGAGCCTAAACTCATTCAGAGCCACCAGAGCTTTAAGCTGAAATCGGTTTGTAGTTGATTCCAAGTATTGGGAGCTCATTGTTACAAGACATGATGGATAAGATGGGAAGATGCCCCAAAATAACAACGACTAAGATAACGGAAACACAGGGACATCCACTTAACTTTAGCATAAAGTGTACAGTGAACTGTAAGGGGGCCAGTAAAGGTTAGTAATTAATCTCAGTGCCCCATGGTACACACCATCAAGCATCTAGAGACAGTGAACAGAAGCATTCTTATAGAGCCCCTCATCATAGTCAATAACAGGTGAAAAAGTTGTTCCCACCAATTTCTGTTTTATGATAAAATAAAAGCAATTCTTGTTTCTGTAATAAAATCCTAACAAAAGCTTCAATCTTGTTAAGCTATACTGAATATGTTCCCTAAAAGTCAAGTGATCATCAATTAAAAATCTCAGATATTTAGAAGAAGATACAAATATATGATGGTGCCTTTTGCTTTGAAATGAAAAGTTGAATTTGGAATTTCCTGTCCGAGAACATTTATGTACATAGTGAATAATAACGGACCGGTACCAAACCTTGAGGGACACGCTTTTTAACTTGTAAAAACTCAGTAAGTTGTAAAACTGGTAAGATAATTTGCAAACCACCAACTGCTGTCTGAGAAAATCCAGTATCTAAAAGACGTGTGATTGAAATATTATAATTAACAGTATAAATGTTTTTTGAGAAGTCAATAAAAAGAGACAAATAACACTACTTCATGTCAAGAGCTTCAATAATACCATTTATGACCTTCATGGCAGCTGTAACCGTGCTGTAATTATTATGTGAAATCTTGATTAAAAATGACGACAAAATAGAGTTTATGACCGGAAATTACTTTACCTGTTCGCTGACCAGCAATTCATGTATCTTTACCTATACAGAGTTTAGAAATCAGTCTATGATTATTTAATCTACTTGGCTCAGCTACTTTTAGAAGGGAAATAAGAAAATCTGATTTCCAATCCAAAGGTATTTTTATTTGAGGTCATGGTAAGATTAAAAATGTGACACAATGGTACAGCTATAATTTCAGCTACAAGCTTTAGTTGTCACTTGTTTCATAATCATTCCAGGCAGAAAAGAAGTGGCAAAAAAATCAATAAAAGCACAACATAAATCTAACATTCATGCGCACCATGTTCGTAGGTAAACCGCTGTATTGAGTTCTGTGTCCAATGCAAATAACTGAAATATTGCAAGAAACTCAAAAAACAAAATCAGTCAAATTACTGGATAGCACCAGTTAAACTGCATCTTGCTTTACAGTCTGAATGTTATTTCCAACTTCTTTTCAGCTTTAAAATTACAGTGATAAAATCAGTGTGTGAAAAACACACTTGAGGAAATAGTGGTAAATATGAGAACATGTTTACTATTCGCGTTGTACTGGCAGATGGAAGCAACATATTTTTCATCTAAAGCATCAATGTAGAGCTGTACAGATATACTGTACACTTTTACCAAGAAACCTACAAATATCCAGGAGCACAAATAACTCTATAAACCATATTTTTGCACTTGTTACTAATTATCAACAGCATCTGGTGATCTCATTAGGTATTCTCATTGTCAGCAGTCATTACATCTAAAACTAGCCTGAAAGGGAAACTAACTGTGGCTTTAAGCCTGATCTGAAGAGTTTGGTTATTTATTTTTTTTTACAATCCTCCAAATCATGCCAGATTTACTTTGATTTTAAAAGCAAAACATGACCTGCAGGTCAACACTGTCTGCAAGCACCCTGACAGGTAAATGCAGGTATTAATCAAGCAAAATAAGCTATTCAGCTTTTTGCATACAACTCAAACACTGGCTGTTACTCCCCTGCTTGTAAATAGACATGTGCATATTATATTAGCACTCAGTTGATTAAATCTGTGATTTTCTTAACATGCGAACAAAATCTCTCACGCGGCCGTTAGCGTTGTTTGGGCAAAAACACCAGACTGCAGAATATAAAAGATGTCAAAAATGACTGAAAATAAGCCAGAAGAGCAATAGCAAACATAGGTTTAGTTTTTTAGCACAAAATTAGCTCTTTAAGCCATTTGACCTGCATAGTAATATAGCAGATCTTGTAAAATAAACAACAAACCACATGGACCTGATAAATCCACATGCAGTCACTCAGGCAACCTCTTCTACATCAGTGCAAACATAAATGCACATACAGACACCTGTGAGCAGAGTGACATGCATTCAGTAAATATTGGTGATCATAATACAGGTTCTCTGTTTGTCGCTCACCCCTTGCTTCATGATGGACAGGCTTTCCTCCATGCAAACACTGTCATCTTTTTCCAATCAAACGTTACCACAGGCTGTGCCCAGAGACGCCATGCTCAATAAGATGTCCGGATCCAACCAGGTTTATTTCTTCCCCAGGTATTTCTGGTCACGTCTGCCTAAGCAAACGAAAAGGAGGTCACTTCTGTCCTTATTCCTTATTTGTTAGGCAGCTGTTTGCAACTGTTAACCTGTATTAATATGACTCATAGCTGTTTTTCCAATTTATACCACAGTGAAATAAAGTATAAGTTCTAATGTTTCCCTTTTGTTAGAATAGAATAAGAATGCTCACAAACATACAGGACAAGGATTAATGGCCCAAGGTTTGTCATAAATGATCTGAGGCTGGGGCACTGGGTTTGATAGGGGAGCAGCTGGTATAACTGGGTTGATTAGAAAGCCACAGCACGCTTAGATTAAGGATGGACACCCGCTACTACACAATCTAACAGATAGACACCACAATGGTGACACATAGTCCACTGATAATCACTGAGGGAGAGCACATCCATTGCATTGGAGTGCCAGATATAAAAACCACATGTGACCTTCTTTCGGGGCTCTTCGTCATCCTCTAACAGACGGGACGGTCCGAGGCGGGTGCCTCAGCACTGATCTCTGTAATCATTCCTCTGCCTTAATTTAGATTAAAGAAGCTAAATGTTAGAAACTGTTTGAGATTTGTTCGTTTTAAGAGTCTTTAGAAATAAAGTACCATAATAATATTAGGTCAGTTCTTTATGATAACACGAAAGGAAGTGCCAGAAAGGGACAATCTCTCCCCTCAAAACACGATTTTAACAGATGTTTGGACTTTTTCCAGTCAGGTTCAGAATGATCAAATTAGACTCAAATTTAACACAAGATGAAATTAACCTTAACAGAATTACTGGACTGGACTGAAATGGAGAAAACTTGATTTAATTGAAACAAACTTTAGTTACTTGAAATAAATACAAAGTGTAATTAAATGAGAAATTGTACGGTGTGTTTATAAAACTGGGTAAGACAAACTAAGATTATAAGACGTAACATACCCTTC
Organism: Girardinichthys multiradiatus; assembly: GCF_021462225.1. Classification (NCBI taxonomy): domain Eukaryota; kingdom Metazoa; phylum Chordata; class Actinopteri; order Cyprinodontiformes; family Goodeidae; genus Girardinichthys; species Girardinichthys multiradiatus. Next base: position 33,011,839 of record NC_061798.1, on the reverse strand, counting down.
ATTTTTGTGTTCATCAATTTCATTAAGCCTTCTAAACGGATGAGAAGTGAGTTTTTTTCCACAGGACTCAGTTACAGTTAAATGTAATTGAACCAGATTTTAAAAATGGTATCTATGGTTCAGATTTAATACTTACATTCAGAATTTAATGAGCACAATACTCTGACCCTTTTTGATGCCTACACTACACATAAGAAGAGACCAATCAAGGTATGGAAAGAAATTAAAATTAGCACTAGAACTAATGAAATTAGCACTTTGCATTATTAAAATAATAGCAACTAATAAACACTAGTGACCCCATTCTTAAATATAATAAGGACTTACTTACTGCATTAGAAAATATAGATAGATCTAAATAAAGATAGATTAGAATAGATTATTCAGAGCCGTTATAATCTTGCTGATGAACACCACAAAAATTGTTATGGAAACAGATGATTACAAGAGAGCAGCTTTATCATGGCCAAACAGAAACATTTGCAGGGAAGATCCAATGTCCTTCGACCTGATATTGACTTCATTTAACCCTATCATGGCACATATTATGTATAGAAAGAAATAAAATGTATAATTGGCAGCACTGACAACTGATTATTTCAAGGGTAACCCCTTAAGATGTACCATCTCATTTTTGACAGGGTCCTTGCAGAACTGAAGAACAGTAATACAAATCAAACAAATGTGAAACAATTACACAGAAATACCCACAACATTCTCAAGAATACACATGCACACAAACACACACTCTCACAACCACATAGTCACACACAACCACAATCACAACCACCAGCATAGCAACTGCATGGCACATACACTTAACATCAAGGCACAAAATAAGACCACACATACAGATGCAGAGTTCAGGTGCAAATCTCTGTGAGGATGAAGCCCAGAATAAATGAACCTATATTCTTACTGAAAGCAAGAAAAAGAGGTTTTAAAATAAAGTAAATAAAGGCAACTTAGTGTTGTGGAATGTTCTTATCAAAGTGGGTAGAAGTTGACTCATAACAAGAGAAAATCCGGACTTTGTCTTTATAAGTTTTATTCAAAGGCATTCAGCGTTTGAATGACTCTGTCACTGAGGTTAGTCAGTTAAGCAGAGCCCCGATCAACATTTACACACAGTATTTATACCAGAACATGACAGTGTTATCTCAACTTCAAAGAGTCTGTGTTTTATGACCCTAGACCCTTCTCGGGTTCAGAGGTGACAAAGTTATCTAGGAACCTATCTGTCCTTCCCGAGACATCCCCCTAAAGCATGAGTTTTAACCATTAAACTTCTGATAATGGCTTTACAGCTTCCTCCTCTAACACAGATGTTCTGAGGAGTGAGGTAACCTAAAGGTCATACACTTTGGAACACTTAATAAAATAATTTCCATTACAACTCCTTTCTTCTGATTACAAGATAATCACAACTAAAGGAAAATTCTTCAAAATCATCACCCCTCTCAGCTAACAGACAATCCAAAGTCATTCTATTTGCAAACTCATCGTTCTAATAGCCTGCTGCTCCGTAGTCAGAACAGTGAAACCTTCCTCAGTTAAAGCAGTAAGATTTTCTAACTCAACTGACAACTCATTAATCCTATGGGCGGCGTTAGCAGCACCATAACTAGGAATAATTATACCCAAAATCCCTTTCCAAGGAAATAAGATGTGCTTTCCTCCTGTGTAATACAAATATCTGGATCTTTAATCGGATTTCTATTACCCTGAATTCTATAAAAAGTTCCCGTAGACGCACATGTTAAATTAGTCTCACCAGAAAAATCTACTAACATTTCTGCTTTCCCTAACTGTATAATTCCTCACCCAAGGAAAAATTACCTCCACCAACCTGTTATCTGGAAAGAAAGTAGCTAGGGTATAAGCAGTATCAATAGGAACAGGTACTAAAAATGGTTGATCATTAATAGCATGTGGAATCAAACAACAAACATAGCAACTATCATTTCTTATCTTCCTCACAGTTTTGATGCATCCGTTGCCACCAGACATTATCAGTATGATCATAGTAGTCAGGAAAGTGATGAATCTCTCTTCGAATCCGCTGATTAGTATTATTAGAATAATTCCTCAGATTAGCCTTACATTATCTTTGCTGCACCTTTTCAAAATGAACACAAGAGTTATAAAAATACTTGCAATACCAATCATTGGCATCAGAACAGACCATCTTCCATATAGCTGCATCGTGACCTTGAAGTGGAATGTCCTTTCTTCTGGTAATGAAAGCAAACAGTTTTTTTCCAAAGAAAACAAATTATAAACAAAACTTAAAAATCCTGCTGCCTTTCCTGAGTGGCTTCAAGCTGCCCTGTTACCAGTCTGGTACAGGTGGGCGGTCGTAGGAAGCTCCTCTAGAAATATATTTAGAAACAGGAACTCTAACCTGCTGGAAGTTAGGCTTCCATAGTCCAACTAAACAACAGTGGAAATGAACACATTCAAATTTGTAATAATACCATAATGATAGATATCAAGCAATAAACATGAAAGTTAGATAAAAGCATCCGAGATTTCCTCCTCAGAGTCAGTCTCGCTGTCAAAGTGGGAGAAAAGAATTTGACTGACCCTCGCTGTCCAGGCAAAGGAGCCTAATAGCCACCAAATGTTAAGAAATTAAGGAGAATAAGCATCATGGCGCATGTTTGACTGTCTCTCTGTTGCAGACGTCGCCAGTCCATCATCCAGAGAAAGGTTATGTGCAAATGTGTAGAGGTCTTCCCTGTATGTTTCCTATGTGTCTCTCACTGTGGTGTGTGTGCAGTGAGGCAAATGACCTTATGATTTCTAACTTTCAGGCAATGCGATGGCCTTAAGTAGATTTTGAAATAACATGGCACTGCCCAAGGGATTATTGTGCCCTTGTAAGAACAGTGTTCTTCAACCACCTCTTCAATCACTCGCCAGTGATCAGCTTACAGTTCTTTGTCTTGTGGTGGTCTGCTGTCCTCACACCTTTCAGGCCGTGGATGATCCAGTTGGAAGATGACTTGTGTCCTGGAAGCCAGATGAAGCTGGAGGAGCTGGACTGCAGCTTTCCTGGGTGTCTAGTAGGATCTGATATGGGCCATTCCAGCCCTGGACTTCCTGTGTTTTCTCCTAAATTCTCTGACCAGAATCCAGTCGCCAGGAATAAAGGACTGGAGGGTGGAAGTGGCTGTTTCTGGTAATGCAGCCTTCACCATCTGTGAAACTTGAGAAAACACAGTGAACAGGTTTTGACAGTAAAACAACATCCAACCTTCACACAAAGATGTGGAAGAAAATTATCTTGGCAATATCCCCATGTCCAAATTAGGAGACCTGCTACACAGCACTTCAAAAGGACTGAGATTTGCCTGTGTCCTTTGTCTCAATCTCATATAAGTGAGAACAATAGGCAGAGCCTTCACAACACTTGGCTAATTTTCAATTCAAAGTCCCATTCTCAAACCTAAGTGCTTAACTACATGAACTTCATCAAAACATCCAACAAAATCAAAAGAATTAATCTTCTGACTTCACCTGATATACTAGCAGTGACCATCAGCTAAATATTCTGAATATCAAAAATGTGACATGATGTTTGAGGAAGGTCTGATTACAGGTCAATATTTCATAGTTTCAGAATACCCAAAAAGAATTTCAAAAATGGTCTAATCTGTGGAGATGTAAAATTTCACAAAAGAATCAACACCATAATTTCAGAGAGGTTTTCAGAATGTGGTCTTAGGGAGCTATGCACCATTTATATAAACAAAGTACAACGTCTCTCTTGCATTGTCACTAAGTCCTCACTGGAGGTCTGAGCTACCCTTTTTCCCATGAGTGCTACAACTTTTGGAACCCCATGTTGCTTTATTCTGACATTCCCCTCTTCTGGCGCAGGGTCCAACCCATGCGACAATACAGCAAACGTTTGAACAAAAATGTTCTAGTAACCAAGATCACATTACCTAGAACCAAAGAGATGAATTCTGACATAACTATGTGTCACTATGAATTTAACGAAAGCAACATAAAGAAAATCCAGATATTTTTAACTGCAATTCAGTTCCATTAACAACAAAACACAAACTTTAATTATTCAGTTCCATTAATGTCTCACTTAGAAATTAGTCACATATCATCCTGATTTGTCTTGTATGAAGATGAGTATTAGATTAATGGACATCTAATGTAATTCAGATGCATAAACCCTACAAATTCGAATCTAATAAATAATTCCCACCAAGTATAAAGTTATGACTCAGATTCTTTATCAAAAATATATTCTTTACTTTTAGCATATCTTGAACTGTCAGCTAGCTTAATGGTACCAGGGAAACTTCCAATCTAATAAATCACCAATGATTCTGTATGCAAAACTAATTCTTCAAACTAGTTTAAACTATTTCATTAACCTTTTAATAATAAAACACATAAATCTAAAAGTCATGCTACATCCTTAATTATTATACAAAAAAACATGTTATTAAGGCAACAATCACTACAAGCATTGTGATTCTATTGTCTCTTAAACAGTGTTAAAACTCAGGAAGGGAGGTACTGAGCGTTTCCATGGAAGCAAAGGCATGAACCAACCTAGTAGGTGGGCGGAGTCAGGCAGAACTAACCTCTGATTGGCAGCCTATGGGCGGGACCCACAGTTTCTTCATTCCAACCCATCTTAGTGAACTTTAAACTACAAAACTGTTAACATGCACCTACCTGAGAAACAAGCTGCTTCTTAACTCTCCTGAAAACTCAAAGTTTTAATCAATCTGGGATTTAGAAACATTATTCTAAACATGGATTATTGTTTCATGCAACAAATAAACAAACATTCATTCCTTCAAAACAAAGACAAAACATCAAAGACAAACAAATGGCCAAATTTGATGCTTCAAGAATTCAAAGAAATTTTTAACAATCTCTTTTCAGAATATATTTTCTCAGCCATATATTTTAATGCTATAATTGATCAATTTTGTTATGACAATCTTCAGGATCCTTTTTAAAATGAGTGCACATAGTCCAAAGAGATCTCAAAGTATTTAGAAGCACAGCAACAGTTTCCTCTTAAATGAAGCCAAATTCACTGATGCTGAAACCTTTTGCTAATTCTTTGTACTGTAACTCTATAATAATAATAACTACAATCCTGAGAGTTATTGTTATAATTCTCTTTTTGTTTGGCTCAATTTGATTGCAGCTGTATTGCAGAATTTCTCTGCTCAGGTTAAATGCAAAGAAGTATTTTAATTCAATTCAATTCAAATTCAAAGATACTTTATTGATCCCCGAGGGAAAATTAGAAAAGTCGGCATTGACATTTTTATGGTATACCCAAACTAAACAAACTGCAGTATTTGACTTAATCAGAAATTAAGATAAGAAGCTTGTCTCCAAACTGGACTTTTTCCCACATAGTGTTTCAAAAAGAACAAACCTCCTTTTCTTTAATTTGGCCTATTTAAATTTTGAGAGTTGGGGAGAAACATTAGAAAAATTACTAGAACCCCTCTTTAATAATCCAAATGCTGATAAATGTTCCAATATTTTATCTCTTAGTAATCTGAAATCACCTTGTGTACCTTTCTACTCCTATGTATTCTTTTAATCTTTAAACCCTAAGAAATCAAACAAGGAGACTGGAGTTTGAGCCAACCATCCTCTTTAGTGTTGAGAGCCTTTATTTCTTTTCTTTTGCTAAAATGAAGGATTTTACTTGTCTTTATTCCGTTATAAAAATCCTAACCTTGGTTCCAAAACAAAACTCTTCAACCCCAATCTGTGTTCCCCAGAGTAGACATTTTGAGTATTATTGCATTTCAAAGCCACCAAAATGACTGGAACCCATCATTGGCTTAGATCTGTTTTAATAAGTAATCGGTCTACCTTTAATTAAATATTATAATTTTATGGACCCAAAATCTATGGCTTACGGGCTTCAGGAGTCCAGGAACCAGTTGAGTACTACTGCATTGAACAATGGTGTTAACTTTCTGCAGAGATTGAAGGATTGGCTAAATATATTATTTCTGCTTGGACAATAATCAGATTTAAAATTATTAGTTCACAGCTCCTAATTTACCTCAGATCATATTTGCTTCTAACCCAGTTCATAAGAAGCTTCACACATCATTATGCTAAAAAGCCAAAAACAAAACAAAACAAAAACTCAGATCTGTTTTAAAATAAAGAAAAAGCATGCTTAAAAACTTGGTACTGTGGTGGAAAATAACTCCACGGTTCTGAAGGCCTTTTCATGCAGTCTTTTAGGAAACATGAGATTAGTTAAATTTTTGTGTAGTACCACTGTCCAATCAGATTCTTTCTTACCTTCAAAAATAACCCAATTTTTTCATTCTCATTTTAAAGGTTTGTTTTACCAAGGAAAATGTGTTTAACAAAACCAATTACTCTCAAAGTTTTAAAAGTTTTAGCTGGTGATATCTTAGAAAACAACAAGTGTTTCAATATTTCTGTGCAGCACAGAACTGATTTGGTTTCCTTTCCTTCCCCAAAGGGAGAAAAAAGGAAACTGCAGAACCAAGCCTTTCATAGTTTTTGTCAGGATCTGATATAAGGTACAGTGTAAATCAACATGCTGCATGAATCAGAAGAGGGAAAAAAAACCCTAATATAACCTCTTCCCAGCAGCTGCTGTGAAAAACAATGAATTTGTACTTTCCATAAGCGTCAGTTAGCACTTGCGGACAAAACTGCACCAAACTGTAAGTACTGTGTCAGAGACTGTATGAAGACCATCTGCAGTAGAACTAAGACTGTTTTAATGAGGTCTCTACCCATTAGATTTATGGGATACAAACTCTGACAACAGAAAATAATACCTGAAGGAGAAACCCATCAGGTTTTACGCATGCGCTGGGTTTTAAAAATGCTCCTTCATGAGATCTGTCCTGAGAATAACATAGAAACACTTGGTTACTGCTGAGTTTTGGAGATGTTGTAACTTCCTCTGCTTTTAATAACTTTTAATAACTAGAATAATTGACCCTGAATATTCCACGACGAAAGAGAACTTGTTTCTCTAAAAGAATTAACCGGGAAGTATCAAATGAGTTAAGTTATCACCCTTTTAAAGATACTTTTCTAACCCTAAAATAATATTTTATACCGCTATATCTGTCAACGTCAAGCAAGCGTCACATGAGCAGCGGTTAATAAGCGTTCTTCATTGCAGAAAATAGGAAAAGATTTATGCAAATGTGTGTGTGTTTGTACGTTACCCCCATCAGTTTCTTAATCGCTCCAGAGTCAGACTGTCATGGCACACAGTCCTCTATCAGTCCAAAAAACAACCAGGCCTTTCAGGTCTGTTGGTGGGACATTCAATCATTCTTTGTCCACTTTAACTTCTCCAGGAGGGAGAAAGAAGAAACTTTGCTCCGGCCTGTTTCTCTTCTGCCCGCATAAGATGCTTTCAATATAAATCCAGTGCATTCACTCTTCTGGCTCTTGCAAACAGCATGGATCGTTGTCCATCTCAGTGGGGCCAGACTTCTTCTGAGTTTCGTTTTGGTGGAAACTCACACTGCGATTTTCAACAAGCAGGAAGGCAGATCTCTCTCTTTCAGGCCGTGCTGGAGAAGCGTCTTTGGCGGAGTAGCCATGGAGAAGGGCAGGTTTCTAAAATCCAGAATCAAAAACGCAGATGTTGAACTCAAATCCCATACGTGTGTGTATTTGTGTGTGAGAGAGGCAGAAGAAAAAGTTTAGTATAGGTTCAGATTTTGCACAAAGAAATATTATCAGTCAGTCAGTCAGTTGTCCACCTGCCTGTCACTTCCTTCCACAACATACAGGTCCTTCTCAAAATATTAGCATATTGTGATGAAGTTCATTATTTTCTATAATGTAATGATGAAAATTTAACATTCATATATTTTAGATTCATTGCACACTAACTGAAATATTTCAGGTCTTTTATTGTCTTAATACGGATGATTGTGGCATACAGCTCATGAAAACCCAAAATTCCTATCTCACAAAATTAGCATATTTCATCCGACCAATAAAAGAAAAGTGTTTTTAATACAAAAAACGTCAACCTTCAAATAATCATGTACAGTTATGCACTCAATACTTGGTCGGGAATCCTTTGGCAGAAATGACTGCTTCAATGTGGCGTGGCATGGAGGCAATCAGCCTGTGGCACTGCTGAGGTCTTATGGAGGCCCAGGATGCTTCGATAGCGGCCTTTAGCTCATCCAGAGTGTTGGGTCTTGAGTCTCTCAACGTTCTCTTCACAATATCCCACAGATTCTCTATGGGGTTCAGGTCAGGAGAGTTGGCAGGCCAATTGAGCACAGTGATACCATGGTCAGTAAACCATTTACCAGTGGTTTTGGCACTGTGAACAGGTGCCAGGTCGTGCTGAAAAATGAAATCTTCATCTCCATAAAGCTTTTCAGCAGATGGAAGCATGAAGTGCTCCAAAATCTCCTGATAGCTAGCTGCATTGACCCTGCCCTTGATAAAACACAGTGGACCAACACCAGCAGCTGACACAGCACCCCAGACCATCACTGACTGTGGGTACTTGACACTGGACTTCTGGCATTTTGGCATTTCCTTCTCCCCAGTCTTCCTCCAGACTCTGGCACCTTGATTTCCGAATGACATGCAGAATTAGCTTTCATCCGAAAAAAGTACTTTGGACCACTGAGCAACAGTCCAGTGCTGCTTCTCTGTAGCCCAGGTCAGGCGCTTCTGCCGCTGTTTCTGGTTCAAACGTGGCTTGACCTGGGGAATGCGACACCTGTAGCCCATTTCCTGCACACGCCTGTGCACGGTGGCTCTGGATGTTTCTACTCCAGACTCAGTCCACTGCTTCCGCAGGTCCCCCAAGGTCTGGAATCGGCCCTTCTCCACAATCTTCCTCAGGGTCCGGTCACCTCTTCTCATTGTGCAGCGTTTTCTGCCACACTTTTTCCTTCCCACAGACTTCCCACTGAGGTGCCTTGATACAGCACTCTGGGAACAGCCTATTCGTTCAGAAATTTCTTTCTGTGTCTTACCCTCTTGCTTGAGGGTGTCAATAGTGGCCTTCTGGACAGCAGTCAGGTCGGCAGTCTTACCCATGATTGGGGTTTTGAGTGATGAACCAGGATGGGAGTTTTAAAGGCCTCAGGAATCTTTTGCAGGTGTTTAGAGTTAACTCGTTGATTCAGATGATTAGGTTCATAGCTCGTTTAGAGACCCTTTTAATGATATGCTAATTTTGTGAGATAGGAATTTTGGGTTTTCATGAGCTGTATGCCAAAATCATCCGTATTAAGACAATAAAAGACCTGAAATATTTCAGTTAGTGTGCAATGAATCTAAAATATATAAATGTTAAATTTTCATCATTACATTATGGAAAATAATGAACTTTATCACAATATGCTAATATTTTGAGAAGGACCTGTACATTATACTCCTTTCTAAAACAACCTTCTTTTCGCATCTCTAATGTCCCTTTTCACTTTTACCTTCTTTTCCGATTGATCACAATATTTAAGACAAACGAAACTTCCTTCAGGAAAGTTTTAACTTTTTTTTTTTTTACTTATTTGCACTCAAACTTCCACACTGTGAAAAACCAAACTTATCTTCCAAATTAAAGCACATTTCACACAATCATCCCCACTTTTTCCTTTCATTATTTTATAAATCAGAGTATGAAGAAGGAGACACCCCTGATGCCTCAAGGTTCCGGAACCTTTTTTTTTTTTTTTCCTTTTTACCCGTTCAGCCGTCTGCCGTCTGGCTTTTCTCCTTTATGAGGTGTAGAAAATTGCTAAAATCCACCCGCAAAACCGTGTGTTCTGCTTTATCCCATTGTTACCATTGAGAACCTCCCTGTTTTCCCTAACAGGATGACCGGGCCCTCAGCTGATGTCCTCCCTCTCGCAACTCTGGAACCTAATTAATTAGTTAGGAGATGATGGTTAATGTGTAATAAAAATAATAATATACATTATATCATACAGAGCAACTTCTCACCCAGATATATTTGAAGACAAATAGTTCGGATCCAATCGGCCAGAAGCCGCAGGCGGGCACCCGGACTCCCCTCCATAATATGGAAGTGGACTGAGAACAACTCTCAGGCTGGCCAGGCGTCCGTGTCCCCCTCCTGCGGTCTCCTCTGGCACGTTAGATCCTGTTCGTGACGCTAAAATTGTTGTGGAATTTTCTTATCAAAGTGGGCAGAAGTTGACTCACAAGAAGAGAAAATCCGGACTTTGTCTTTATAAGTTTTATTCAAAGGCATTCAGCGTTTGAATGACTCTGTCACTGAGGTTAGTCAGTTAAGCAGAGCCCCGATCAACATTTACACACAGTATTTATACCAGAACATGACAGTGTTATCTCAACTTCAGAGAGTCTGTGTTTTATGACCCTTCTCGGGTTCAGAGGTGACAAAGTTATCTAGGAACCCATCTGTCCTTCCCGAGATATCACCCTAAAGCATGAGTTTTAACCATTAAACTTCTGATAATGGCTTTACAGCTTCCTCCTCTAACACAGATGTTCTGAGGAGTGAGGTAACCTAAAGGTCATACACTTTGGAACACTTAATAAAAGAATTTCCATTACATTAGAAAGAAGAATAGCAGTGATACAGCTAAGTAAGTGAGGCAAAGTATTCCAAGCTGATGAAGCTTTAAACTGAAATGTAAACTGTCACATTTTTCCTTATTCTTGGTGTAAAACACATAAAGATAACTGATCAATATTTATCAGGCCATATAGTGAATTAAATTGGATTAAATATTTCTAAATACGGAGTATTTCAAAGTTTGAGGGGATGAAGATTAGTTTCTGTGGCATGGCCATAAATAACATCTGCGTGTTCTAGGATTGGCAGCACCAGTTGTGGAAAACTCTCACGAGCTGGAAGGGAAAAACTTTCTACAGAACGATAATGTGTCAATTTTAAGGCAACAGGCTTTCAAACAATATTAAATTTAGGATTTTAGCTCGACCAGTTAGACTCAGATTTTATCTAACCCCAAAGGATAATTTTTTGAAAACTTTACAACAAATAATTGCAGTAATTAAACCTGGAAAAACTTTCACTCATTTAAGACTTACAGCAGGAGGAAAAATGCTGTTAATGTTATATAATTTGAAAAGAATAAACCTACCATTGCCTTCTGACAAAATTAAAATGAATGTCCTATACTAAAACCTAGTTTTCACCAAAAGTGGTAGTTGCATTAAATGATACAGTTGATTTAATTGATGGAATTAAAAACAATACAATCCCTGGTGGATTATACAAACCGATTTATGTCGGGTCAAGTCAGGTTTGTTTGTATGGCACTTTTCAGCAACAAGGCACTCAGGTCACTGTGCATAAGGTGAAGCATTGCACTGATGCAAAATCAAATAACAGAGGTGAGAGAGAATAGAATGATGGATAAGAAAATAAAAGGAAAGTTGGACTGAAAACTTAACTAATAATGTTTAGATGGCACAGCCATTATTTATGCATAAATAGGTTCATTGTGGTAGGCAGAAGTACAAATTAATTTTCCGACTTTCACTACTTGACAAGAGGCCAAGTATCCATAGTTTTTGTGTCAGACCACCAGGTGCTACAAAGGTAGACTATCCTTTCCTTTTTTGGAACCGAATGATTCTGTTTATAACTAATCTATTCTTCTTTTATTCCTACATAAGCTGGTACACAGCAAGACTGCAAAGTGTTTATTTTTGTCTTCTTTGTATATAATAATAATAGAGATAACAGTGTACAAACACGATTATGTGTTGTGAAATTAAGATGGCGAAAGGGGGGAGTGTCAGTGTGGTTTCCGGGCTTTGTTAACAAGGCTGGTGGCAGATGGGAAAAAACTGTTCTTGTGGCCAGAGGGGAGAGTTTCAAAGAGTCTGTGACCGGGGTGGGAGGGATCAGCCAGAATCTTCCCAGCCCGCTTCAGGGTCCTGGAGGTGTACAGTTCCTGGAGCGACAGTAGACTGCAGCCAATCACCTTCTCAGCAGACCGAATGACACGCTGCAGCCTGCCCTTATCCTTGGCTGTAGCAGCGGCGTACCAGATGGTGATGGAGGAGGTGAGGATGGACTCAATGATGGCTGTGTAGAAGTGCACCATCATAGTCTTTGGCAGGTTGAATTTCTTCAGCTGCCGCAGGAAGAACATCCTCTGCTGGGCTTTCTTGATGAGGGAGCTGATGTTTGGCTCCCACTTGAGATCCTGGGAGATGATGGTTCCCAGGAAGCGGAAAGATTCCACAGTGTCAATTGTGGAGTCACAGAGGGTGATGGGGGCAGGTGGTGCTGGGTTCTGCCTGAAGTCCACAACCATCTCCACTGTCTTTAGAGCATTGAGCTCAAGGTTGTTCTGGCTGCACCAGTCCAACAGATGGTCCACCTCCCATCTGTACGCAGACTCGTCACCATCAGAGATGAGTCCGATCAGGGTGGTGTCGTCCGCAAACTTCAGAAGCTTGACAGACTGGTGACTGGAGGTGCAGCTGTTGGTGTACAGGGAGAAGAGCAGAGGAGAGAGAACACAGCCTTGGGGGGAACCGGTGCTGATGGTCAGGGAGTCAGAGACGTGCTTCCCCAGCCTCACGCTGCTTCCTGTCAGACAGGAAGTCAGTTATCCACCTACAGGTGGAGTCGGGCACACTCAGCTGGGAGAGTTTCTCCTGGAGCAGAGCTGGGACGATGGTGTTGAAGGCAGAGCTGAAATCCATAAACAGGATCCTGGCATAGGTTCCTGTGGAGTCCAGGTGCCGGAGGATGAAGTGAAGGGCTAGGTTGACTGCATCATCTACAGACCTGTTGGCTCTGTAGGCAAACTGCAGGGGGTCCAGGAGGGGGTCGGTGATGTCTTTTAGGTGTGAGAGCACAAGGCGCTCAAAGGACTTCATCACCACAGAGGTCAGGGCGACAGGTCTGAAGTCATTAAGCCCTGTGGTCCTTGGCTTCTTGGGAACAGGGACGATGGTGGAGGACTTGAAGCAGGCAGGCACATGACATGTTTCCAGTGAGGTGTTAAAAATGTCTGTGAAGACTGGAGACAGCTGATCAGCGCAGTGCTTCAGGCTGGCTGGTGAGACAGAATCCGGACCAGCAGCTTTCCGGGGGTTCTGTCTCCTGAAGAGTTTGTTGACGTCCCTCTCCTGGATGGAAAGAGCCGTCCTCGGCGTGGGTAGGGGGCTGGTGGGGGGGAACTTCAGGGTGGGGGTTGGAGGTGCCAAGGCCCCTCTTGAGGTTGGAGAGATGGGGGTGGTGGATTGTGGCTGCAGCTGTTGGGGGGCGTCGTGGGGGATGGTTGCAGGACTGTCCCTTTGTCTTTCAAAGCGGCAGTAGAACTCGTTCAGGTCGTTGGCGAGGCGTCGGTCGTTGATGGAGTGGGGGGCTTTCGGCTTGTAGTTGGTGATTTGCTTGAGCCCTTTCCAGACAGACGCAGAGTCGTTGGCTGAGAACTGGTTTTGGAGCTTCTCAGAGTACAGTCGTTTGGCCTCTTTCACTGCCTTGCCAAACTTGTACTTTGCCTCTCTGTATATGTCTTTGTCCCCACTCCTGAAGGCCTCTTCCTTATCCAGTCTTAACCTTCTGAGTTTAGCTGTGAACCAGGGTTTGTCGTTGTTGTAACTCACCCTGGTGCATGATGGTACACAGCTGTCCTCACAGAAGCTGATGTAGGAAGTCACAGCCTCTATGTACTCGTCCAGACTGTTGGTAGTAGTCCTGAACACATCCCAGTCTGTACAGCCTAAACACGCCTGGAGATTCTCCACAGCCTCACTGCTCCACTTCCTTGTCGTCCTCACAACAGGTTTGCAGAGCTTTAGTTTCTGCCTGTATGCAGGAATCAGGTGGACAATGATGTGGTCGGATTGGCCCAGTGCAGCACGTGGGACGGCGTGATAAGCGTCTCTGATGGTGGTGTAACAGTGATCCAGAATGTTGTCTTCTCTGGTCGGACATTTTATAAACTGTCTATATTTGGGGAGTTCGTGGGTCAGATTACCTTTGTTAAAGTCGCCAACGACTGGTATGATTAAGGTTGTACAGAATATGCAAATTACTTTTATCTAGTATTGGAGGTAGAAGTTACGGGGAAGGACCCTAAAGGTCTAATTTAGGTAGATATAATCAAATTATCAACCCGCTTGAAAAGTAGATTGTCCAAAACACTGGACACCTTCATGGTAAATGATGAGAATACTTTGTTCTGGGGATGATTTCAAAAAAATTATTATGGAAAATAACGGTTTGAACAAATCTAACTTTGGCTACTAGTTAACGGACAATAAAGTAGCAACTAACTGGGTTACAATATAAATATGATTTTTGGTTAAAGGTGAGAAGATGACTGTTATATTATCTACATATAAGATTTTCATGAAACCAGGTACTGGAACATTTCCTGTTCCCAACAAACCCTAAAGAAAACTATTATTGATTTTATGGATACTGACAACAGAGTGAAAGGATGTAGAGATGTGCTTGACACTTTCACCAGGTCAGCTGAGAGAGCTAATCACACAATCAAAAAATGATTGGCTAAAGTTTGTGCTGATACAAAAATGAAATGTGCTGAAGATGTTCTGCCCTTGGTGATGTTTTACATAAGATCATCACCCACTGAGCTCATGGGTTTAACTCCCCATCAGCTGCAGGCAGGAAGAACCATGTCCTGACCTTTAACCTCCTCTCTTCAGTCGGGTTGTGCACCCAGTCTGGATTCACAGAGAGACAGCAATTTACATGTTCAAAGATTTTTATCTGCTGTGAAGTTTTTGTCTCATAAAACACAGGAGGCTCCAACTAAAGAACCAACAGGAGAAACAAATGGAGCTCTGGATTAGGACAAAACTAAGGTAAGCAGATCATATAGCAGGAAGGGAGAGACGTCCTCCGAAGGAAACCTCAGAGAAATCAGAAAGCACCTGAGGAAGAACATACGAATAGGTTCGATTGGATATCTTTTTAAATTATTCCAGTAACCATAAGGTAAGATTAATTCATCTCTTTGCTTTCAACTAACAAAATACAATTATGTGGAACCTGTTTCATACATTTTAAGTGGGCTGGGTTACTTCAACAGAGGGAACGTGATAAAGATTAAACAATAAAAATTATATTTGTTGGGTTAAAGCTTGAAGAAGTATGTCCCGGTAAATTTGAAATAAGGTCACAAAATCAAAAATCACAGAATGAATAATCAACAAACAAATGTGTACTTTTGTGAATGAGGGAAATTGTGGAATAAATTACATGAAGGGTGAAAGGAGTGTTCAACTATTTAATCAATTTGAATAACTTCATGAATAGAAATTATAACTTCCTATGTGCCTCTGAGTTAATTATTTATAGATGATGTTGTTTGCAACTTAGATTGTAAATTAACTTGATACAAGGCCTTGAACTTTTACTTGCTGCTGAACAGAACTGATTTATGGGGACAGGACGGGACAGGAAAGATGTGCCCTGGTTACCCTCTCCATCCACGGTGCCCTGACACCGATTGGCCCAATTCGTCAGGGGGAACCTTTCAGAAAAGGTGTTTTTGAATTTGATATGTCTGCTAGAATACAAACTGCTTCCTGTTAGAACTGATTCTAATCTTTTAAATGAGGCCAGGCTGAAGGCTGTGTAAACAGGATGCTGGATTTATCTCTTGTCAAAATAAAATAGCTTTGGATATGATCCTTACAAAAAAAAAGAAAGAAAAACAGTTGTGTGGTGTTTTTGGAGAGGCTTGTTGTTCTTTTATTCCCAACAATTACAGCACCTGATGGATCTCTAACGAAGACCCCAAATTAATTGCAATCACTGTCCATTGAATTAAAATCGCACTCAGGAATTGATGAACAATTCATAAACATGTTTGTGGGGAAATCTACTGGAGAGTATATTCACTTAATTGACTGTTGTTGTGGTGATCGCAGTTTATGCATGCTGTTGTGCAACGTGTATTCCAGCTCTCATCCTCAGGTGTATTGATTGTGCGATTGGTTCCAGTGATATTAGAGGTTTAAGATTACGAGAATACCAAATGGATGTGGTGCCACAGCGCACACTGATGTAATCCTCTGAATATTTGAGCACAAGTGATGATGTGGATCCCATGGAACCAAACCAAAGTGTTGGAGAATTTATGATACTGTGCTATGAGGAGGAGGAGGACCAGACGACTGCAATAGATAATTGAACAGGGTTTACGATTCAGGGTCTACAATATACTGATACACATTGTGCTACTCATTTCCGCTGTGCTTCTAGGCTTTTATTATTTTTGTTGTTTTAATTTTTCAACAGGGCATTATTTTCTATTTGTGATGTTTTAATCATTTAAATTTCAGACACACACCAGCATAAGTCTGTTATATGGGAAACAGAGGGGGTGCAGACACTGAGAGCTGCAGGCAGTTACCAGAGAGATGGCACTCCGTTTGGGGGATGGAGTTACGCGATGGACGGAAGGAACTGCCTCCCATATTCTAGCTTAGGTCCATATGCACCAAACACATTGATTGATGTGAGGTGGGTTTTTCCCACCTCAACAGGGGGATTGTTATGGATGTATGATTCTGTGGCCTTTTTCTAATCATCTCTTTGCTGCCTTAATTAAATATATCTGCCCTTGTTGCTCATCTGCCGCACCGCTCACTGCTACAGCTTACACAACATCCTTAGGTGCATGACTACAACCATGGGCTTCATGGACTCAGGGGGTCCGAGAGTGCCGACCGCCTGTCAGATGCCAATAGTTAAGGGGTCAGGACCCTCAAATCAAGGGTGTAAGAAAGAGGGGGCTGTGATCAGGCTTACTGGATTGACAGAGGATAAACCATAAGTGAAAAGGGGGGCCGATATCCTTTACAGTGATTTCTGTGACTTAATGAATAATGTTGATATTAAAGGAATCAGAATATTTGATTTAATGGTATGAATGATGTATCAGATAAGTTAATGACAGATTGATTAAATGAAATTAGTTAAGCACATGTCATGAATGAAAGTATTTATAGGACCTCGCAGGTTAATTTAGTTATGTCTTCACCTCTCCATAGATTGATTTTTAGGACATGTGTTAAGTAATAAATGGAGGCTGCTTTAAAGTGAAAAGGTTTCTAATTGTGCTAAACAGGAACATTGTTTCTGATTATGATGAAATATTTTTTGACAAGGATCCATCCAACACTTAGGGTCTACATTAACTGATTCACATAATGTTAGACAGAATTTTCTGCTGTGCTTCAAGCTGTTGTCCTTTCTCTCTGTTTTCTAATTCGTACACATACAGGTTTGATGGGGTTAGACTTGTCTCCACTAGGTGTATCAACTGCTGCTTAGACACAAGCAGGGGTCTACCGGAGAGATGGTGTTCCTCCTTGGGGGGGAAGAACCACATGACAGCTGGAAGGAGATTCCCTGGTCATATATAGGTTTAACACACACATACAGGGTTGAATGATTGTTTCAGGGGGGGTGTACCCAGTTGCAGGTGGTCCACTACCCAGTGCCTAGGGGGTTAACTGATCTAAATTAGTGAAGTGCCTTTAAATGACACCTCATCAGGGGGGTTGTTAGGAATAACTTTTATTAATATGCTCATAGCTGTTTTTCCCATTTATACCATAGTGAAATAAAGTATAAGTTCTAATGTTTCCCTTTTGTTACAATAGGATAAGAATGCTCATAGACATACAGTACAAGGATAAATGGCCCAAGGATTGTCATAAATGACCTGAAGCTGGGGCACTGGGTTTGATAGTGGAGCAGCCAGTATAACTGGTTTGATTAGAAAGCCACATCACACTTAGATTAAGGATGGACACCCGCTACTACACAATCTAACAGATAGACACCACAATGGTGACACATAGTCAACTGATGATCACTGAGGGAGAGCACATCCATTGCATTGGAGTGCCAGATATAAAAACTACATGTGACCTTCTATTGAGGCTCTTCGTCATCTTTACACAGAGACGGGAGCCACAGCGCTAATGTCTGTAATCATTCCTCTGCCTTAATTTAGATTAAAGAAGCTAAAAGTTAGAAACTGTTTGAGATTCGTTCATTTTAAGAGTCTTTAGATAGAGTGTGTGATTGCTTCTGGGGACCAAACACCGAAGGAGCTCCGAGGCGTCTGACCGCCAACAGGGTGCGGTAGCTCGGACACAACCTTTTATTCTCCTCATTGGAAACTGTGTGAGCTCTTGTTTCAAGCTTTCTCCGGTCACAGTTTGGTGAGATTTTATATGAACGACTGAGGAAGGAGATGCCTGTAAAATAAAAAGGAAATGTTTTAGCTGTTTATGTAACCATCTTAGACTAATCACAGATCTGCAACAGCTATCAAGCATCGTTGTGGCTCTAAATTTTGACATTCATGGCACAAAGAAAATAAAACAGGTAAAACACCAAGAACAACTTTGTGTTGCTCCTGAAGTTTGTGTTAAGCATGAATATTTTTGCAAAGAATGTATTTTAAAAGGCACCTTTGGTTGATAGATATACTCAGATGAACCCTCCGTCAGTCACAATCTGTCCTAGACTAGTTTTGAACAAGATACATGAACTGAATGGAGCCAGATGATGTTATCGAGCTCCTGTAGAACAGTCTGCAAAAAATTGATTTGCATTATTAATAAAACTTCTAGCTGTTGTTCTGCACTCTGGTTATGTAAGTCTGTATGAACAGTGGCTCTCAGCAGTTGACATACCCCTGTTAATATGCCTGGGGTGAGACCAAGATAAAGAAATTCAAACCTTTTTTCATCTTCAATGTGACAGATAACAATTGCAATCCAACTGAAACTCCCAACAAATATGCGAGGGTGGAAAAAACAAATAAATAAAGTTATAATAACCCTGTTACCCTAAAACTTGTTTGAAGCACCTCTTGATTGAATTTAAGCATTCTTCGATCATGGAAAAGACTCAGCTGTCATTGTAGTATTTTCCTCACACTTTCTAATTTGGATCCTTTAACTAAAGCAAAGGTCAGTCTGGGCCATGCTGGGGAATCCTACCAATTTAAATTAGCTCCACCAAATATGTTAGAAGCGTGGTCAAATATTTAGCCAGAATTATGACAGATGCTTAATGACCGCAGAAAGGAATGTATGTACCTGACTTTTGTGAAGTGCCTTGAGACGACATGTGTTGTGAATTGGCGCTTTATAAATAAACTGAATTGAATTGAATTGAATTGAATTAAATTGACAAATTTTTCAGCACAGAAAAGAAAAAAAAATTTCTTGACTCTCTTAATTGTTTATATGTTGCTTTTTTGGGGGGGAGAAAATGTAATTAGAAACCAAACTATTTGATTGTGTCACTGACAGAGCCTGCAATAAGCTCCGTTAGGTATTATTCTAAGCTATAGGATCAATGGTTACTTAGCCTTTATAGAAATGTGTGATATTGTGGATTTTAGTTTTCTTTTTTTTCTTTTGGCCATCCATCTAATAAAGTGAACCATGTAAGAAACACAAGCATGAAAAGCTACAAATCATGAGTGAATTCAAAAGTTTTTTTATCCCTTTCCGGGTATATCTACTCTGCTTTCCCTCATGCAACAAGAAGATGGATTTTTTCTCATCCCTTTTTCATTGGGTCTTTGTTTGCAACCCTTTATTGCCTGAGTTTCCCACTAAAGAGCATTTAGCAGAGTGAATTTCTGTAATCATATATACCGCTTGTGAATGTTCCTGTTTGTATTGCATCTCCCCAGTGTCACATCACAATGATAAGTTTATCATCCTCCTGCAAAATAACAGTGTAATGGAAGGACGCATGCAGAGCCTTAGGGAGGTCCCTGAAATTGAATCCCCCTCTGGTGTAATTCCTGTCCACCAAAACAGAGCCGCAATTACCTGCTTGCTGCCACACATGCATCAGACTGTGCATGTGTGTGTGTGTGTGTGGGTGTGTGTATGTCCCTGCGTGCGTGTGTCTCTGAGTAGGAGCAACTCCAGCTGGTCTCTTATCTCCGGGCAGCAGTTTCATCCCCCCGCCTCCCTTGCGTCTGGCTTGTTGTTTTCATATTTCTGATACAAGTTCCCACTTAGTCAAATGGCCGCTGGGGAGAGGAGGTCACCTGATACAAGAAGAGGAAAAGAAGGAGGAGGACAGGTAAGGGAAGATGACAGAAGAGACAAAAAAACTAGGGATGTGCCAATCAAGATTTTTTTCATCCCCAGTTTCAAGTCATTTCAGAACAGATATTCTCTTATGCTTGTTCTCAGTCCCAATCCAACACTGCAGAAAATTAATGTACAGATGAATTGTTTTTTTTTTTTTTTTCACTTTTAGAAATTAAATCAGACAAACGTTTGCTGTTTGAGGTCAGTTAGGATTACTGGAATTATCCTAAATGACAGAAAAATGAGAAAGAGATTTAAAAATATATACATATTTTAAAACTTGAAATTAAGTATTTTACAGACACTAAGTTTACTTTGCCCATAAGCAATGTGGGAAAGCCTAGATAATAAAGATGTCATGGTTGTAAGCCTCTGGTGGATAATTTCACCAAAATGGCGTTTTGACAGAAATTCAGACTGAAAGACTCACCTCCATCTGCTACGGCCAATGACTTCTCCATGCGTCTTTCCTCCATCCAATCAGCGTCAAATCCGCATGTCTCTTCAGCCAATCATCCTCTGACGCTTCTGAGACCCTTCAGCCATGGATCTCCTCGCCCGTCAGCTGAGCTCGTCCCTCCTCCACCCCACCTCCACCATCTTCCTTCCCATCTCCTCGTGGCTTCCTCACTTCCCCTGGCCTCCAATCCACCACCAGTTTCAAATCCCGGGGAGGAAGACATCTTTAATTCTAAACCTAAAATGTACATCTAAGCTCAAGCCATTTTCAGCATTCATGTCTTCCTCCGGGGTCCGAGTGCCAAAGAAATAACCAAGTAATCATGTATCAATAAACTTTTCTAATTGACGTCTTTGTGCTCTTTGTGAGTCTTTTCAGGTTAAAATATTTGTTAAATGGAGACACGCCCAAAAATATAATGCAAAGCAACACACTGGTTTCTTGTCTGACAAAAAAAATCAGGCAGGAAAATTGTAGAGCTCCACAGGTCTGGTTAATCCTTGCATACAGTTTCCAGATGCCTCGAGGTATCATGTCTTTAAATAAGGGGTCTGTTTCCCAGAGACGTGTTTTGGTGCTAAATGTACACATCAACTTTTGATCAAAAGTAAAACGCTTTCTTAAACTGCTGGTTGAAGCTGGTAAGAGAGTGATGTTATCTGTAATGAAACAAATCCTGTACTAACATGGGCTGAAAGGCCACTCAGCAAGGAAGAAGCCATGACTCCAAATGCAACATAAAAACTCACATTACAATTTGCAAGTGCAGTCAGGGACACAGATGTTAATGCTGGGAGACATGTCTTGTGGTCTATTTCCTGTGGTAAATTTAAAGTGATAGAACGCAATAAGCTTTTTTTTTTACAGCTGGGGAAAAGGGTGAGGATTACAAGCCTGAGAACACCATCCCAACTAGTATGCAGGTAGCAGCATCATGTTGTGGAGGTGTTTTGCTGCATGGGGCACTGGTGCACATCACAAAATGGATGACTTTATGAAGAAAGAACATTAAGTGGAAATATTGAAGAAACATCAATCAACGTCAGCCAGGAAGCTAAAGCTTTAGCACTAATGTGTCCTCCAAATTGAAATAACCCTAAGCATGCCATTAAATTATCTTCAAAGTGGCTTAAGGAAAAAAAAGTCGGAGAGTCCTGATTTCAGTCTCATATAACATTTATGGCTGGAGCTGAAGAGGTGTGTGGAAGCAAGGTGGCCTACATACCTAACTCAGTTAAACCAGTTTTGTCCAGACAAATGAGCCCAACTTCCAGCAAACCGTTGTGAGAGGCTCGCAGAAGGATAACCAAAACATTTAACCCCAAGTCATTCTTATTCAATAACAAAAAATGATGAATGAATGAGAAATACGTCATGTTCGGACAGTGGATTAAATTCAGAATCTGTAGTTGGTGAACTATGAAGAAGAAATGAACAGCTTTAAACTAAGGGGCCTTAAGCTAGCTCTTGTTGATAGTGAAGTTGCATAGCACTGGCTAACGCTAGCATGTTTCCTCTCTCTTTTGCTGGTTTACTTTATGGAAGCAACTGACAGACCAAATCAGGTTTAGAGTTCAGTCAAAAACTATTTAAAAGGGATGTAAAAGGATTGGGACATCCCTACCAAAATCAGAAAGGAAATAAGAGAAGAAGGAAAATTAGGGGAACATATGGATGGGTATAAAAACGAGTAAAAGAAAAGCGTAGAAAAATCTGTAAGAAAAATGGTGATAACAGAAAAATGTGATGCTGAAATAAGAAATAACAAAGGCAAGGAAATTGTTCTTTTGGAAATAAGGAGTGGGAAAACAAAAGGAACAAAGGGTGAAACATGTAAAAGTAAGTTGTAAAATAATAACAGTAAATATGAAGGAAGGGGGGATTGGAAGGGGTGTGCAGTTCCAGGATAAGTTTGACTGTTTATCATCTAATCCCCTCAGGAAGGTTAGAAAATCTTATGAGAACTGACTACTGTGGAACCCTGGACAGACTCCATGGGGAGGGCAGGAGGCACTAAACACAAATACACCAAAAACCCCACAAACACACAAGCACCAATCACTACTCAGCTGACAAAATGTGGAGGATTCAGACCAGCAGTCTTACCACCTGCTCAGACTCACTTTGACAGCAGTGATATTGATTGAACTGAAGATGTTTGGTGACAGTTTCATTGAGGCACAAAGTTGCAAGAAATAGATTTTCATAGCTGCCAGGATGTTAATGATGAGTAAGAATGACTGGAAGCCAGAATATAAATGTCGGCTGATGAAGATCAACTTCTCAAGTTAAAGTGTTTCCCATGTGCTAAAAACTTGACAGAATCAATTTACAGTTCTGGGTGAAACCATGATAAATTCTGCTCAACCAGAAAGTCTTGAAATACAATGTCCAGCCAATAGTTTGTGACCTTAAGCAAGTCCATCTCTGAATTTATGCAAAATAAAAAAAATAAGGTCCAGCTTTTAATCTGATTGAGATGAAGTGGCATGGCCGTAAAAATGCTCAATTACCTTTTAATGTGCTTGACTTAAAAAAATTCTGTGATGAATAGTGGGCCAAATTTTCTCCAGCTGGTTAATAGGCTTAGGGGCCCATTACATTTTCATATAGAGTCAGGTTGGTTTGGATAACTTTGTTTTGCTTTAATAAGTGTAACCATCATTTACAAAATACATTTTGTATTTTTTAGGTTATGCTTTATGTGATATTAAAATTGATTGGATGATCTGAAACATTTAAGTATAACAAATAAAATGAAATAATTTTTCACAGCACTGTCTGGCCGTAGCCCACCAGATCATTATTGGAGCTGAGAGGACTACTTTGATGTGTGTCTATTCCTCCTGCATGTTATGGGAGAATGATGTCTGTATTTCACACAGACTCCCCCATGGACTGAGCAATTCCCCTAGAAATAAACAAGGACTAAAAAAACGTGACGAGCGGAGAGTGCGACATCGTGCCAGATGTCATGGTCCCCAAAGCTCAGCTCCCATCTTCTTTTCTTGTTTCTTTCCCCACTTCAGGCCAGCCCGACTGGCTTTTTTATGCACAATTGAAAGGCAAATGATCATCGTATCAGTATTCATGGCCAAGCCCTCTCTCCGCTGTCCATGTGTTACTGTTTTTATTTGCCTCTCATCTCATTTTTCACACAATGCCTGTTTTTGTAAGCACCCTTCTAACTCTACACTGAAAGGATCAGTAAATTAGAGAATTAAATATAAAAAAAACAATAAAAACAGAAGTCTGACAGAAAATCTGTGCTTTTGGAGTTTCCTCAAAACATATCCACATGGGAGCAGAGGGGAAGAAGCAGATGGATGGGAGGTTAAAGGGGAGCGGCAGCAAGAAGCATTCAGAGCAGATCTGAAAAATATTCTCGCTGAGTTACTGCTTAGATCTAAATGCTTCATAATGCCAAATATGTTTGCTATATTTAAATCATATATGGGTGGATAGATAGCCAAACACACCAAGAAACAAAACCATATATATTAGCTGTGCCATGTGCAACTGAGTGGCCTGTAAAGTGGCTCCCAGTTTACTTGCAAACAGACCCATTTCAAGGCTGACCTTTTAGTGAGAAGGAAAGCTATGAATTCATTGGGATGGTTAACAGCCTTTCTACTGGATACAACCTCAGAAAAGATTAGGAAGTAAAGGATACACTGAAGAAAATTGTTTAGCTGTGGTTGTACCATATTTGTTATGATGATATTGTTGTGTGTAATCATTAGTGCTCTGTTGAATAGATCTATTTTAAGGAGTAACTAATATTTTAACTGCTTTAAAAATCAGGAATTTATTCAGCATGAAGCAGTATAATGAGCTGCTTTTCTCTTCAGGGTTGGGAACAATATTAGTGATTTATAAAAGCCCATTCATAGGCTTGCAAAAACCCACAGATTTTCTATGCGTAATTATGTGGTAATGTGAGTGGACGAATAACATTAAAAACACAAAACACAAATATTTTACTTAATTCAGCATACTGATGGGTGCATCTTAAATTCTGAATATCATTGAAAAGTTCATTTATTTCAACTATTCAGTTCAAAAAGTGAAAATTATGCATTACATAGATTCATTGCACACAGAGTGAAAAAATTCAATCATTCAAATGCATTTCTGTTAATTAATTAATGTGAATATTTACTCAAAACCAATAAAAACGGATTTTTAATGCAGAAATGTTGGATTGGCCTTGTTAGGATGCACACAATCACAGAGAAGACAGCTGAATCTCACAGTTGTTCTATAGACACTCACTGACCTCCACAAGGAGACCAAGTCACAAAAAGTGATTGTTAAAAGGACATGGTTGTTCATAGAGTTATGTAGCTAACCATTTAATGGAAAGTTTTGTGGAAGAAAAAAGTGCGGTATGAAAATATGTACACCCTGGACAGATTGCGTATAACAGGACAACACAGAGACACACAAGACAAAGAACTACTCCTGTATGTGCACACACACACACTCATACCTTAGGGCAAATGTTTTTGGATTATGGAAGGAAGCCGGAGTACCCTGGAAAAACCCACGCATGCAAACTTCATGGAGAAAAAACCTAAGCCAGGATTCAAACACAGGATAGGTGCTTCTGGAACAAATTATTTTGGGCAAATGGTTAGACAGTTTATTGGCAACTGTTTTTCAAAACCTGTAGGGCTATGAAAATGTTTGTTTTTTTTCTGCAACACTTCTGTTGTTTTTTTCATATTCCCATGGCAAACTGGACAAAGATTTGTCACTCCATTTTGACCACTTTTGACAGTTTTTTTCTTGTTTGACTCAATTTTGTGCAGTGTCCCAGGGGTCCCTGACCCATATTCAACTTGGCTTTGTCTGTGTTTAATGTACACACTTCTTGTTCACTTGCCCTCTGATTTGCTGGGAATGTTTCAGAGAAAACAGCAGTGGTTTTCTTCTATTTGTGTTTGGCGGCCACATAACCCAATCCCCCCATAAATATGGACTATCTAGTCCATTTTCCATGCCTGGGCCTCAGAGTAATTTACCAGTGGCTTTGATATGAAAGATGAGCCCTTTGTCTGAGTGAAAACAACATTATTCTCATTGCTGGGAAGAGACAGAATCACATCTGCTTTAGGAAAAAGAAATGCTGCTTTAGTCTGAACAGAGGTTTGGTTATATGTAATATATTCAGGTATCACTAAAGCTTGCACTGCAGATACCTTAAGATGTTTTTGTGCAAACAGGGCAGGTTTTAGCATATAGATTAATCATATTCAGTTCTGACAGCCTCTTTGCTTAAAATATGTAACAGAGTACTCCTTGTGAATATGTGGCTCTGATCTTAGTAGGCTGTTTGTTTTCACAATAGCAAATCTTCCTGGGACTTTACTTTGTACTTTTTTTATCTTATACTCCCTGTTCCTGTCTTTCTATTTTTCCCCTATTTTCAACTCTCTCCTTATTACATTTCTTCTAGTATTTCCTCCCATCTGTCTCCCATGATACAAATGGGATCTATGTCTTGATAACACCCAGATATTAGATAAGCTGCATCATTTGGATTCAGGCTCGCTGACACACCTCTTCCAATTTTCCATGATACAGATAATTAACTATAATGTGATTTTTTGTCAACCATTTGCAAGCTTCCACTTCTGCTTTTAGTTCCACATAAAAGGTTTAAACTGCATATAAAATAACGTGCTCCTGAATTATTCATGTGTCCATGGATCTGAAATGACAACTGTTATGTGCTCTATTTATTGTAAGCTCTAATATGGAAATATAGGGTGCATGCCGAACAGAGCGAAGTCCAAGTCCACGAAAGTGTGTGAGTCATTAACTACACCTGTACATGAATTAGAATGACAAGTTCAATTGTTTCCACAAATTGGTGGGGTTTTTTGCCTTCATAAAATGTAGTTTCTTAGAGAGAACTGTTACTCAACTTGCAGCACAGATTCAACCCAGACCGCCAAAAGAAAATGTAAAATTGCTCACGTTTTTGAAGAAACTAATGGAAAAATTATAGGAAATCTACATGCAGAGATAGACCCTGTTGTCTTCTGCCTAACACTCATTGAGCCATTGCGAAGTTTACTGACGTCATAACATTAATGCAGCAGCATTAACTTTGGATGGAGTTTTTTTACTTGCTAGACAGTTAGGAAAATTGTTGTGATTGTTTAAACTCATCAGGCAAATTTAACAAACCTCATTCTTTGAGAATCGGCACCACAACCGAAATGCTGCTCAGCAATACAAGGCCACAGTGCCCCTTAAAAGGAACAACCTGAGAGCAAACAATTCACAAGCAACTGGAAGCTCACAGTGAACGCAAAAAGTAATTGATCAAAGTCACTGGTTGCTGTGACAACTTTTATTCTGCCCAAACATCCCTGGTTAGTGTTTTTTACCACAGCACAGTTAAATTTCATTAATTACTCAGGCCTTCATATTTCAAAGATGCAGAAAACATACATTCTTACTAACATCCTGTCTAGTTTTGTGCACACCTCTGTTAAAATGTCAGCTTTTAGAGGAATAACAAAATTAAATCTAGATGTAAGATTACAACATTTTTCCCAGCTTTAATATGATACATTTCCTCTACAGATTAACTGAAGAAAAAAAGTTTTAAAAAGGGGCAATACTCCAAATGCATAAGTGTGCACACTCTAAAACAAATGCTTTTTGGAAGTTGACATTCAGACAGTATATTCAGGTCAAACATACCATCAATTATATTATGTCTCAATCAGCACAAATTAGTTCATAAAATAACACTTTGTTTCTGCACATGTACAACAGATTTACCAATTGATTTACTCATATTTATCATGTATTTTAGTGTTTTAAGATTAGTTTTATAAAAGGTTTTTTGGATGAGATCAAGCTCCATTTCTTTGTTCTGCATTATTTCTGAACCAAGAAACTAAACCCGGATAGGAATAAGGAGCTGCGAGGAATCAGGTAAGTGATCCAGATAAGTGTATCGCAGTTTGTGTTCTTGATAGTGATGAGCCAGAATATTCTGTGACTCCAGAGCTTGCTTCACCAAAGTAAAGCACAGTGTTTTTAAAAGGGGGAGCCGGAGCTCAGTCAGTTTCATCAAAGTTACGTGGCAGATTACGTATAACGCCTTCTAAGGCAGTGATCTACCAAAATGGTTCAAAGCTTCAGCTGCAAAATCCCTTCAGGCTGTTCCTCTAGACTTACCAGCACAGTGTGCCGAATGCAAGAAGAAAATGGGGTAATTTTCTTCTTGCAGCCCTGGGTTAGAGAAGTAATAGCTATGTTCTTGTGGAGCATGTATTGGCCTTACTACTCGGATTGACACTCAATCAGCTCCTTAAATCCTGCGGTTCTGAAGAGTCCCGACTGGGAACAGGTGTGCCAGGTGCAATCTGCTCAGCTCTGCCCTCCAGAGGTGGAAAGTTGGATTCTAAGACACAGACACAATAATGACGCCCAGAATCATGACATAGGGTTGCTTCCAGTTGCCACTTTAAACTGCTGGTAAATGAACTGCTTCTTTAATGGATAAGGCAATGCATTTGGAGTCTGGAGCAGGACTGAGGGTTGTCCAGTAAAGAGCTACATCTAACAGAGTGAGGGTATGTAGGGATAAATATCCCAAATTATGTGCTTCTGAGTGACTGGCATGAAAAATGAACATAGCCTGAACCTGAAGTATCCAGTTGCAGTCTCATTTCAAGAGGAACAAAAAATGTCTCATTGAAAACCACAAACTTGGCCAAATTCACAAACCAGCCCCTTTCATTAGGTCTCAGTCATTAAGAGCTGCTGCGATGAAGCAGCACAGTGCTTAGGTATAATCTCCTTCAAACGCCCACTGAGCCATCCATCAGCACACACAAGGCAGTCATTAAAAACTCTATAGCAACCCACTAACACCATCCTCCCTGCCTTCCACTCTCTTTACTGTTCCCGTGTCAGCGTACAGATATTCTTCTTTGCTGTCACTCACTTGCAGCGAGACGGGAATTTTTCATGACAAAGAGCTGAAATAATGGCAAGGGAGCACTCAACTGTTTGCTTCTTTTATCTGTGGTAATTACCAAGTTCTGGGTGTGCTCGGGGTTAGACATGCCCTGGAGAGTTTTCTATTTTCCTCCATCCTCAAATACTCTTCCCTTAATGTTTTTTTTTTAATCACTCTGCCAGATCATCCCTCCGACCAATCAGCTTGTCAGTTTATGATCAATGTGTGACAGGTGTTGTGTACGGCGTTCATCTGGAAAATTCAACAGCAAACTCTGTTTGGGCAGATGGTGTTACTGCAGAGATAGATGGATTAGTCACTCAATCAGCCATCCAACAGAAATGTATAACTATTACACAGGATGATATTCAGGAACTGATTATTAATTTCACTTTCTCTTGCTTGCTCTCAGTGGAAGACACACGTGTTTTCTCTCCCTCCCTTCCTCCCTCCCTACTGATCCCTGCTTCCACTTTTTGTCTGTATTTTTCTCAGAGCCTCGCTTTGCATATCCTCCAAACTTGTAAATTATGGATTTGGTCAGCTGGACTCTCAACGTAATCACATTTTTTTTCGACAGGAAGACAGGGTAAAGGAGACCCTCTTGTCCAGGCGGGACGTTCTTCTCTGGATACACAATGGATTCTTGGCAGCAGTGGAAGATTGTGTGCCTGACTACGATGTCGGTCGAGGACATAGAAAATGTGTACATATTTGGACTTTTGATAACAGGATTTCTGCTTTTTGTTGGTGGTTACCTGGCTTATCGAGTGATTCGCAAAACGTAGGCGGCTGTTCAAAGCATTTCAAAGCTGCCTGCGATGTTAGATGGAGTCTGTAGAGCGATCAACACTCAGACTGAAATGTTAAGAGAGCAGAATCGTAAGCTAGACTCGATTCTTGAACAGAATCGCAGCCTGGCAACGGTTGGACTCAGAGGTTAAAGGATATAATCTTGGAGAAGTTGTGTGCTCGAGATCTGTGGAAAGTACCAGAAATTTGGCTATTTGGATTCGCAATTGAGACATACCAGTAAAACTCTTAAGGTAGTTGGAAATTCACAACTGCCTGAACCACAACATTTATTGTTCTTCTAAATCTGGTGCCCCAATGTGGCCTTGGCAACTTCTGCTAACTGGCTATCGACAAAATATCTCCTGGATGTTCTATAAACATGACGCTCTTCCCAAGCACTCCCCTACCAGCTATGTGCTGATAGGACTATGCAGCCGATTGATAAAACTTCCATCTCTCTTCTCAAGGACAATGGCGTTCTATCAGTGTTGACAGTCTTATTCTTGCAAACACACTCAGACTTATATATTCGCACCCTCAAGATTCCACCGTACCCTTGCTGAATCTTTACTTAAGTGTGTGTTGTTTACCCCTGCTGAGATCTTTTGTACTATTTCACTCTATTCTGCCCAGAATAGACTCTGAAATATGATTTTTTTTCCTCCTATCTTACTTTACCTAAATGTGTGATTTCATTACTTTTAATAGATTTTCAGATTTCTCAGAAGGATTACCAGCGAAAACCAAATATTATTAGTAATTTGGACTTTAGCTGCTCTTACACCAATAACCCAGCTTTTTAATTAGACTACAATGGACTGTTATTACTTAGTTCAACTTCAGTACCAGTAAAAGCAATATATCATTAGCACCTGAAAATGTGGATTAAAGCTGTTTTGTACCAGTGACTGTGCTTCCCCAGTTAGAATTCAGTGGAATGATGAGACTGTTAGATTTCTCAGAAGGATTCATAGATTTTTAGATTTCTTAGAAGGATTTTAGTATCATTTGATTTGTTTTTCTGTGTCTGTATCTGTGTTTATTTTCTTTGTGATTGTATTGTAATTGTATGTACAGCGCTCTGAGTGTTACTGAAAAACGCTATATAAATAAACTTACCATACCTTACCTTTTCCTTGAACCGTCACCTTAACGTGGTGGAGGGGTTTGAGTGCTCAAATGATCCTAGAGGCTATGTTGTCTGGGGCCTAAATGCCCCTGGTAGGGTCTCCCATGGCAAATAGGTTCTAGGTGATGGGTCAGACAAAGAATGGTTCAAGAACCCCTCATGAAGAACACAATATCGAGGCACGTGACGTCGCCCGGTACGGCGGAGCCGGGGTCCCACCCTGGAGCCAGGCCTGGGGTCGGGACTCGTCGGAGAGCGCCTGGTGGCTGGGTTGCTCCTCGCGGGACCCGGCCGGGCCAAGCCCGAACGATAGACGCGAGGCCATCCCCCAGTGGGCCCACCACCTGCAGGGGGAACCGTGAGGGACCGGTGCAAAGAGGATTGGGTGGCGGACGAAGGTGGAGACCTCAACGGCCCGATCCCCGGATGCTTAGGCTGGCTCTAGGGACGTGGAATGTCACCTCGCTGGGGGGGAAGGAGCCTGAGCTTGTGCGGGAGGTCGAGAGATATCGACTAGAAATAGTCGGGCTCGCCTCCACGCACAGCGTGGGCTCTGGAACCCATCTCCTTGAGAGGG
Organism: Girardinichthys multiradiatus; assembly: GCF_021462225.1. Taxonomy (NCBI): domain Eukaryota; kingdom Metazoa; phylum Chordata; class Actinopteri; order Cyprinodontiformes; family Goodeidae; genus Girardinichthys; species Girardinichthys multiradiatus. The sequence goes on along the minus strand of NC_061798.1, from coordinate 32,980,752 downwards.
GTTGGACTCTCTTCTACTCTGGAGTGGCCCACGGGGAGAGGCGGCGGGCTGGTGTGGGTTTGCTTGTTGCCCCCCAGCTCAGCCGTCTCGTGTTGGGGTTTACCCCAGTGGATGAGAGGGTTGTATCCCTGCGCCTTCGGGTTGGGGAGAGGTCTCTGACTATCATTTCAGCCTACGGGCCGAGTGGTAGTGCAGAGTACCCTGCCTTCTTGGCGTCCCTGTCGGGGGTGCTGGATAGTGCCCCTCCCGGGGACTCCATTATTCTGCTGGGGGACTTCAACGCCCACGTGGGGAACGACAGTGACACCTGGAGAGGCGTGATCGGGAGGAATGGCCTCCCCGATCTGAATCCGAGTGGTGTTTTGTTATTGGACTTCTGTGCTAGTCACGGATTGTCCATAACGAACACCATGTTCAAACATAAGGGTGTCCATCAGTGCACTTGGCACCAGGACACCCTAGGCAGGAGGTCGATGATCGACTTTGTTGTCGTATCAGCAGACCTTCGGCCGCATGTTTTGGACACTCGGGTGAAGAGAGGGGCTGAGCTGTCCACTGATCATCACCTGGTGGTGAGTTGGATCCACTGGAGGAGGAGAAAGCCGGACAGACTCGGCAGGCCCAAGCGCATAGTGAGGGTCTGCTGGGAACGCCTGGCGGAGCCCTCGGCCAGGGATGTATTCAACTCCCACCTCCGGGAGAGCTTCGACCAGATCCCGGGGGATGTTGGAGACATAGAGTCCGAGTGGACCATGTTCTCTGCATCTATTGTCGATGCTGCTGCCCATAGCTGTGGCCGTAAGGTCTGCGGTGCCTGTCGTGGCGGCAATCCCAGAACCCGGTGGTGGACACCGGCAGTAAGGGATGCTGTTAAGCTGAAGAAGGAGTCCTATCTGCTGTGGTTGGCTTGTGGGACTCCTGAGGCGGCTGACGGGTACCGTGAGGCCAAGCGTGCTGCGGCCCGGGCTGTGGCAGAGGCAAAAACTCGGGCCTGGGAAGAGTTCGGTGAGGCCATGGAGAAGGACTACCGGTTGGCCTCGAAGCGATTCTGGCAAACCGTCCGGCGCCTCAGGAGGGGGAAGCAGTGCTTTGCCAACACTGTTTATAGTGGGGGCGGGAGACTGCTGACCTCGACTGAGGACATTATCGGGCGGTGGAAGGAGTACTTCGAGGATCTCCTCGATCCTGCCATCACGCATTCTGTGGTGGAAACAGAGGCTGGGGACTCGGGGTTGGACTCTTTCATCACCCAGGCTGAAGTCACCGAGGTGGTTAAATAGCTCCGCGGTGGCAAGGCTTCAGGGGTGGATGAGATCCGCCCTGAGTACCTCAAGTGTCTGGATGTTGTAGGGCTGTCATGGTTGACACGCCTCTTCAACATTGCGTGGCGGTCGGGGACAGTGCCTCTGGACTGGCAGACTGGGGTGGTGGTCCCCCTTTATAAGAAGGGGGACCGGAGGGTGTGTTCCAACTACAGGGGGATCACACTCCTCAGCCTCCCTGGTAAGGCCTACGCCAGGGTATTGGAGAGGAGAGTCCGACCGATAGTCGAACCTCGGCTTCAGGAGGAACAGTGTGGTTTTCGTCCCAGCCGTGGAACACTGGACCAGCTCTATACCCTCTACAGGGTGCTCGAGGGTTCATGGGAGTTTGCCCAACCGGTTCACATGTGTTTTGTGGACCTGGAGAAGGCATTCGACTGTGTCCCTCATGATGCCCTGTGGGGGGTGCTCCAGGAGTATGGAATCGGGGGCCCTTTATTAGGGGCCATCCGGTCCCTGTACGAGCGGAGCAGGAGTTTGGTCCGCATTGCCGGCACTAAGTCGGACCTGTTCCCAGTGCATGTTGGACTCCGGCAGGGCTGCCCTTTGTCGCCGGTCCTGTTCATAACTTTTATGGACAGGATTTCTAGACGCAGCCAAGGGCCGGAGGGGGTCTGGTTTGGGGACCAGTGGATTTCGTCTCTTCTTTTTGCGGATGACGTGGTCCTGCTGGCCCCCTCTAGCCAAGACCTACAGCATGCGCTGTGGCGGTTCGCACCCGAGTGTGAAGCGGCTGGGACGAGGATCAGCTCCTCCAAGTCCGAGGCCATGGTACTCGACCGGAAAAGGGTGGCTTGTCCTCTTCAGGTTGGAGGGGAGTTCCTGCCTCAAGTGGAGGAGTTTAAGTATCTCGGGGTCTTGTTCACGAGTGAGGGAAGAATGGAGCGGGAGGAGATTGACAGACGGATCGGTGCAGCTGCCACAGTAATGGGGGCGCTGTGCCGGTCCATTGTGGTGAAGAGAGAGCTTAGCCGAAAAGCAAAGCTCTCAATTTACTGGTCGGTCTACGTTCCTACCCTCACCTATGGCCATGAACTTTGGGTCATGACCGAAAGAACGAGATCACGGATACAAGCGGCTGAAATGAGCTTCCTCCGTAGGGTGGCCGGGCACTCCCTTAGAGATAGGGTGAGGAGCTCGGCCATCCGGGAGGAGCTCGGAGTAGAGCCGCTGCTCCTCCACATTGAGAGGAGCCAGTTGAGGTGGCTCGGGCATCTATACTGGATGCCTCCTGGACGCCTTCCTCGGGAGGTGTTCCGGGCACGTCCCACCGGGAGGAGGCCCAGGGGACGGCCCAGGACACGCTGGAGGGACTATGTCTCTCGGCTGGCCTGGGAACGCCTTGGGCTCCCCCCAGAGGAGCTGGAGGAGGTGTCTGGAGAGAGGGACGTCTGGGCGTCTCTGCTGAGTCTGCTGCTCCGGCGACCCGGTCCCGGATAAGCGGAAGACGACGAACGAACGAACCTTTATTTTGTTTCCTTTGTAAATTAAACAGTTGTGGATGTGTATTTAAATGTGGGCTTTAAATTTAAATGAGCTGAATTGAGTGACTCAGTTTAGGAAATTATATTCTGTATATTATTATTATTATTATTATTATTATTATTATTATTATTATTATTATTATTATTATTATTATTATTATTATTATTATTATAGTACAGTGCTTTGCGAAAGTACTCGGCCCCCTTGAACTGGTCAACCTCTTGTCACATTTCAGGCTTCAAACATAAAGATATAAAATTCTAATTTTTTGTGAAGAATCAACAACAAGTGGGATACAATTGTGAAGTGGAATGAAATTTATTGGATGTGTCAAACTTTTTTAATAAATAAAAAACTGAAAAGTGAGGCGTGCAATATTATTCGGCCCCTTTACTTTCAGTGCAGCAAACTCACTCCAGAAGTTCAGTGAGGATCTCTGAATGATCCAATGTTGTCCCAAATGACTGATGATGATAAATAGAATCCACCTGTGTGTAATCAAGTCTCCGTATAAATGCACCTGCTCTGTGATAGTCTCAGGGTTCTGTTCAAAGCGCAGAGAGCATCATGAAGACCAAGGAACACACCAGGCAGGTCCGAGATACTGTTGTGGAGACATTTAAAGCCGGATTTGGATACAAAAAGATTTCCCAAGCTTTAAACATCCCAAGGAGCATTGTGCAAGCAATCGTATTGAAATAGAAGAAGTATCAGACCACTGCAAATCTACCAAGACCCGGCTGTCCCTCTAAACTTTCATCTCAAGCAAGGAGAAGACTGATCAGAGATGCAGCCAAGAGCCCCATGATCACTCTGGATGAACTGCAGAAATCTACAGCTGAGGTGGGAGAGTCTGTCCATAGGACAACTATCAGTTGTACACTGCACAAATCTGGCCTTTATGGTAGAGTGGCAAGAAGAAAGTAATTTCTCAAAGATATTCATAAAAAGTCTCATTTAAAGTTTGCCACAAGCCACCTGGGAGACACACCAAACATGTGGAAGAAGGTGCTCTGGTCAGATGAAACCAAAATTGAACTGTTTGGCCACAATGCAAAACGATCTGTTTAGCGTAAAAGCAACACAGCTCATCACCCTGAACACACCATCCCCACTGTTAAACATGGTGGTGGCAGCATCATAGTTTGGGCCTGCTTTTCGTCAGCAGGGACAGAGAAGATGGTCAAAATTGATGAGAAGAAGGATGGGGCCAAATACAGGACCATTCTGGAAGAAAACCTGTTGGAGTCTGCAAGAGACCTGTGACTGGGACGGAGATTTATCTTCCAACAAGACAATGATCCAAAACATAAAGCCAAATCTACAATGGAATGGTTCACAAATAAAGGTATCCAGGTGTTGGAATGGCCAAGTCAAAGTCCAGACCTGAATCCAATCGAGAATCTGTGGAAAGAGCTGAAGACTGCTGTTCACGAACGCTCTCCATCCAACCTCACTGAGCTCGAGCTGTTTTGCAAGGAAGAATGGGCAAGCATTTCAGTCTCTCGATGTGCAAAACTGATAGAGACATACCTATGGGGTAAGGACGCTGTCAAAAACAATGTGTATGCAAAGAGGAAAATGTGTGCATATTAGTCAATAGTTGTGCATAAGTAAAATCCAAAAGACGTATTGTATATTTTCTCTATAAGAATACAAATTAAAATGTTACAGCTTCAAGAAATTACAAACACGAAGTTCAAGTTTACAGTTGGGGTTTATTCTTTATGAATACAACATGCTATAACCGTTTGTGAATACGATTTCTTTTCTTTGAGAATACGAATCTCAGGCTGGTTAGTGGAGCACAGAGTTAGGCCTTGGATGACGGAAAAGGGTAATGGGAGATAATTCAGTCTAAAAGGAATATTAGGAACAGAGGAGAGATAGTGGGGAAATCAAGAGTATTATAAATAAAGCATTGTTCTTATTTTTATGAAATACAAAACTAAAACATAGAATATAGTGGGTGGAGTTATACAATGATGTACAGTAGGTGGCGGTATGCACCTCTGAGTTTGTTGCGTACTACCAGAAGAAGAAGAAGAAGAAGCAGGACTGGCGCTAAGATGACGGACCAAGAAAGTACGGTACAAAGCCAGGTAAAACATTACATTAAAATTGTTTCGGAACATTGGTAGTTTTATTTTTTAAATCATATAACAATCTAGTAGATAGACAATGTACAGCTTTACTTTGTAAGTTTATTACCGCTGACTGAATACACTTGTACACACAGTATGAAACGGGTGTTTTTCCTGCTATTTAGTTGGAAAATGCTACTTGGGTCTTCTTGAATTTTTAAATAAATAAGCTATCATCCACATGTTTTTTTCAACTACATACCGCTTTACAAATAAATGTAAAATTTTTTTATCACGGTTATGTGTATCTTAATGTCGCTAATATATGCTAATATCAAAAATATATAGGATAAGTAACCTTTTTCATGTAGCCTTTTTAACTTCGTAACTGTATTGGCTTCTTTGTTAGGTCCAGTTAGCGGATATTCTGAACAGAAGGTTAAGTTCTCCAGGGACGGTCAGGCCAGTTAGACGGGAAAATGCAAGACAGTCTGTTGAGGGACAGACAACCCAAATGGGGACAACTTCACAGTCAGGACAACTAATAAGATGTCCTCAGGGTAGTGGCTCTGGACAGTCAGTGCATCAAGAAATGGCGAGGTATGTTTCACCTTAGCCACAGTCTTGTTTATCAAGTGTATATCTTATGATCTTTCATTTCTCTATCCTTCTGGTCATTTGATACCATATTAATTTCTGTTATCATCGAATTACATTTTAGGTCTTTTCCTGGACTTTTTCGCAGAGAGGCAAGACGTTTCGCACCCTATGCACGACTACAAAAAGGTTTTCTGGTTAACTTTTTCTTACTTGATAGACAGCGTTCAAAAACACCCAAAGGAGATGAAGAGCTGCAGCTCATACTGGCTGGTCTTGGGAAAAGGTCTCTCACAGTAAACGAAAGCTTCAGACATTCCGAGGTATTTCTTTTTAAGGTTTGTTTAATAGCTATTAAGGTGGTGTATTGTATAAATAAATTGGATATTTAAAATATCCAATGTGTATATATATCTTTTTTCCTGTTCAGAAATGATTGCTGAGATCGAAAAGAAACTATTTGTGGGCAGTGCTGACAAGAAAGGCAAAAAATCCTCTGTACTGTCTGAACAGCCTGGATAAGTTATTTCAGTTGCATTGTGTTATCACGTTTGTTTTGTGTAAATACATTTGTATACTCTAGTTAAATCCAATAAACTGTTTTTATTCTCTTGATATTTAGGACTGCAGGACAAGTAATGGCAGTTAGTATTGAACAAAGTGGACCGCTCCCAAACTTCATGCGTGAATGGTGCTACAGATACCTGTGCTCTGGTGATTCAGACAGCATACAGGTGTCAAGTAATGATGTCACAGACTCAGAGCTGTTGCACCTTATTACAGAGGTAACAATGATAACATTTTGAAAGCTGACCAAATACTGTACCATGTCTTTTGTTTGTTCCAACTTCATTGGAATTGGGGTTGCATGTTAAAACTTTGTAGAAGTGATAACAGTTAATTACTTATGTATACGCATGGCCTCTTTGTACACTGTGTGTACAATATTAGGCAAATTAGTATTTTGACCATATTTAGGCATATTTCTTACCTCTAAGCTCGATAAACTTGAATGCTTAATGTATTTTTAGCATAACAGGTGATATGTAGCTGGGTATTAAGGGAAGGTGTGGTCTAAGGAGGGCAACACCCTATATCAAGGTGTGCATAATGATTCGGCAACTTCTTTTCTTTTGGCAAAATTGGTCAAAAAGGAGATTTGACTGACTGTGAAAAGTCAAGAATTAACTGAAGTCGCTCAGAGGAATGCAAAACTATTGAAACTGCTAAGATATTGGGGCGTGATTAGAGAGCCATCGAACATGTTGCAAATAGTCAACAGGGATGCAAGAAACGTAATGAGAAACAGACCCAGCAAATTAACTTGAGAAGAATCATGTGTGAAGCTGCCAGGAACCTATTATCTTCCAGTCCTGTAACATTTCTTAACTGCAACCTACCTGGAGAACATACAAGTACAAGATGTTGGGAAAGTTATTTAAAGCTTTTTCTGTCTTCAGGTAAACAGGGCAACTGATGAGAACATTAATGACCTTATTGATGACATTGTAGGCTGTGGTTATACTGGAAAAGTGTCTGTGGACAAAAAAGACCTTATTACCAGGTAATGATTTAATAAGGTTAATATGGAAATTACTGGTTTTCTAAACATGGATACTATTTTTGGTGAATAACTTCTACTGAAATACCTTTTATAAACCTTATGTTTCAGGGCTGTTGTCCTGCACTCAACAATGAGACTTGTACCGATGCTTGAGCAGCTAAGAAATGGTCTGCGGCTGTACGGCCTCCTTGAGGTGATGGAGACGCACCCAAGCCTTTGTCTGCCTCTGTTTGTTCCAGGGGAAGATGACAGAGTGGGTATACATTTTTTATGTTGTCTCAATTAAACTATTTAGATAAATATTTTGCATGATTTATGTGTCCTTTGATGATTTTTGCATGCCAGGTGGATGCAGCATTTGTCCTGGAAAGGTGCAAACCCGTATTCAGTGAGAAGGGTTCTGTGAAATACAGCAGAGAAATAAACATCATGAACTTTTTTCAAGACTTTCTACAAGATATTGAGGACTGTGGTATGTTTCAGCTGGCAGTAGTATGTTAGTTATTGCCTATTAACAATGGTAAAGTGGAGGGATAATGTTTTGGCTGGTGTCTGTGCATGTCCATTTGTATGTACTCTTAGCAACATATTTTCAGATCACTGAACAATTTTCACTGAAGCTAGTAAACATTGATCATACATGTACAGTCATATTCAATAAATTAGAATATGCAATCCAGTGAGGCTTGGAGCAGGTATGAAACACATTTCATTAAGCCCACATTTCTGGATTTTAAAAAAATGGCTACAACATTGTCAGTTTCATAGATATTGAGCTAGTTTTGTATGTAAGTAGCTGAGAGTGATCCCTAATTTATACTCTGAGCACTATTTGATCCTGTGACATCTGTTTAAAACTTTTTAATAACAATTGGAGTTAATCTGCATGATCCTATTTAAAATATATCATGAACAACTAGACATTTCTATGACCCTTTCAGAAATCACTGGGTGTACATCTATACAGCACATGAAAAAGGTTTAAAATAAAGCAACTAGACCTCACTTCTTGTGGTTGAAGATGTTTCGCGCTAAGAGCAAAATGTCTTCAACTGTCTTTAACCACAAGAACTGAAGTCCAGTTGCTTTATTTATAAACCATTTTGGAATTTGCCATGTCTGAGAACCTTTATTAGCATATCTATACAGCTGGTAAACCTTTTAGCTAAACCCAATTCAATATGTCTGCTGCAATTAATTGACCTTAGCCTACACAAAAATGGTTGTAACTCAATGTGTTTTACAGATGCTGAGTTACATTTACATTGTGATAGTAACTAGTTCATTCACTATCATACTGCAAGTGCCAACATATCATGGAGGATCACAGAAATATTGCTATATAGTATGAGATTATGCATGATTTCAAGGTTTAACCCAAACTGTTACCACTTTCTCAACATAAGATGATTTTAGTCTAAAACTGACAGGAAAGGTAGCATTTCTTTTCTAGAAATACTAGGCGTTTGTTTTCTTTTTCCCTCACCAACATGAATCTTTCTTTGAAGAAAAAGATGGCCAGTGTGATGAAGAAAGCAATGATCCACAGCAGCTGACTGTTGGGAAAGTCATGCTGTGGATGACAGGACAGGCGCACAAACCTATACTGCCAAGTGAGAAGAAGGATTTCTTTATAACTGTGAAATTCTACCATGACTGTGACACGCATCATACTATCTGTTTTCCTATTGTTAGTGCATGTAGCCGCACCATTACATTTCCAGTTGCTCATCTGACAACCCTGATCGTGTTCAAAGAAAATATGGTAACATCCTTAACTCATGGGCAGTCCTTTAATAGGGCCTGAGACATTTGGCCTTTTCATTGATGCAGTTACTACTTAAAGCCATAACTACACTTTTGGTGTTTATATTTTTATTTACTGCAGGTTTTGTGTGAACAAAATAAGTTTTTTGGTTTTGATAGTTCCATCAATTTCATGTAAAATTCTTTTAAGTTTAACAGTTTTTGTTTTGTTTTACTAGTGGTGTTGTATAACCTACTTGTAAGTGCTGACAAGTGGCTCAAGTTAAAATAAATTCATGGTCAAGCATTGACATTTTTTAAATTCTTTAATAAAGTTTATAAAAACAGAGGATCCCTTCAGTTGTTTTTGTTTCTCAAACGATCCAAAATTGAATCACTGATGCATATGTTCTGGTTTATGCATAAAAATCAAAAATATCATTGAATTTTCACTATTTAACTGTTTCACCATAGTCTACATTTCTATAAACTACAAGTGATGGTCTCTATGCAAATAAGTGAAAAAAACTAGGTACAGATGAACAGTTGTGCACAGACATGACTAACATTAATGCAGAATTAATCAAATTTGCTAATGTGGGATTTTAGCAAATGTACACTTTTTTACATGTGTTCACTGCTGTGGCTCGTTTCCCAGTGACTTTCAACATACTGAACCATTGATACAAACAGATCCTGACCATATGATTCAGATGGTGCAAGTGGGTTGATCATGGACTGAACAGCTTCCACTGCAGTCGGTGACAGAGGGCAGTCAATTTCTCGGACTTGAACTCCAAGAGGTTCTTCACTGACACCATCAGATGTTTCCCAGTCAGTTCCAAACATCTCCAGGTTCTGTCAGAGAAAAAATGGAAATTACTTATAACAGCCAAACAATGTTTGGATTTCTCAGCGTTTCATTAAACAAACCTGAGCATCTACAGTTTCACAAATAGGTTTCTGCATGTGTCCCAAGGTCCACAGCTGGTTAGGGGTGAGTCCACCTTCAGACTTTAAAGGATGATTGTCCCATCCTTCTGTGAAAGTGTGAAGTGCATCTGCAAGCCGAGGGAGGAACACATAGTGTGCACAAAACAGATGCAAAGTGTTGGACAAATCCAGAAGGCCACTTTCCTCCAGGTTGTGAAGAACCTCATAGTAAAGATGAGTTACACAGGTCATTACAAACACATACATATATTAATAAACCTACACATGCCAGAGAAGCAGATGGAGACATTCTGGACATGTATTATTACAATACCTGGAAGGCCAATCATAGTTTTCCACTGCCCTTAGAAAGAAGGTAAGAGCGGTGCTTGATCTGTTGTTTGTTGCAGGCTCCAGGTACATAATCTGTACAAACAAAGGCAAACATGTTTGCACCCAATTAGGAACAGATAACAGAAAGAAAGAAATATCACAGTAATAGTGTACCATTCTGGAGAACCCATCTATTGCCCCAAAGAGGATTATGTTGTACCTATCAAAAAAAAGATTAACATCACTTTATTGATTTTCAATTGAAAGCGATATTCATGTTACAAAGAAAACAAGTTACCTAATGAGCTTATGATTTGTGTCCAAATGCACCAAGGACAAAGGATGAGGTACAGAATATGTCCTTCTGACTATGCACCCAAGTTGCATCATTCTTTGTAAAACGCCAGCTGCATCGACTCTGTGCATAGACTCCTTGACCCGATCCCACTGAACTCTGTGTCCATCTGCTTGTAAACAGCCTTTAACCATCCTATATCCTGCATTTGGCAGTCTTATGTTTTATTGACCGTACAGCAATGTCAAGCTCACTGTCAGATAAGCAGCTGAATGAAGATCTTGTGGACAATCCAAGTTCATGCATGCGTCTGAAAACAGTAGATATGCTGACTCCCAGCAAGTTTGCAATGCATAACACTGGTAGGGCCATGCCAATCAGATGGGCCAGCAGGTCTTCAGAAACTGCTAACTTGGGTCGCCCTCGTCCACTGGTCACTTCTGTGACAAGAACACAAGGTTCTGCCTGAGAAAGGGTGGCACGAATTTTTTCTTGAAGGTTTAAAATACATTCCATAACATCCACAGGTACATCAAGAACAGTTGATGCAAATGTAAAAACAAACACCTCCTAATTTATTACGTAATGAAAATAGTCTAAATCCAAATGTGGCCGATCTAAAACTTCATTAATTCTGGATAGAAGACGTTCCATTAAATGTCTCAGCAGTGATTCCTGCAAATATCAGAACACAAATTACACTTAATTAAGCACATCTTAATATACTTGTTATTCATTTAGCTTTGCATAAGTGTGAGTAAAACATTTTGAATTTTAAAGATATGGTTTGAATAAAGTAGAATAATCTAGCAAAGACCTTGAAAGAGTTTAAAAATGCACAAACATAAACAAGAATTTAGTTGAACAATGACAATCAGAAAATGAATTACTACTTAACTGTGATAAAAATTGTACATTTATTTGTAAAGCGGTATGTCGTTGAAAAAAACATGTGGATGATAGCTTATTTATTTAAAAATTCAAGAAGACCCAAGTAGCATTTTCCAACTAAATAGCAGGAAAAACACCCGTTTCATACTGTGTGTACAAGTGTATTCAGTCAGCGGTAATAAACTTACAAAGTAAAGCTGTACATTGTCTATCTACTAGATTGTTATATGATTTAAAAAATAAAACTACCAATGTTTCGAAACAATTTTAATGTAATGTTTTACCTGGCTTTGTACCGTACTTTCTTGGTCCGTCATCTTAGCGCCAGTCCTGCTTCTTCTTCTTCTTCTTCTGGTAGTACGCAACAAACTCAGAGGTGCATACCGCCACCTACTGTACATCATTGTATAACTCCACCCACTATATTCTATGTTTTAGTTTTGTATTTCATAAGAACAATGCTTTATTTATAATACTCTTGATTTCCCCACTATCTCCCCTCTGTTCCTAATATTCCTTTTAGACTGAATTATCTCCCAATACCCTTTTCCGTCATCCAAGGCCTAACTCTGTGCTCCACTAACCAGCCTGAGATTCGTATTCTCAAACGGTTATAACATATTGTATTCATAAAGAATAAACCCTAACTGTAAACTTGAACTTCGTGTTTGTAATTTCTTGAAGCTGTAACATTTTAATTTGTATTCTTATAGAGAAAATATACAATACGTCTTTTGGATTTTACTTATGCACAACTATTGACTAATATGCACACATTTCCCTCTTTGCATACACATTGTTTTTGACAGCGTTCTTACCTCATACATACCCCAAGCGACTTGCAACTGTAATTGCAGCAAAGGGTGGTGCTACAAAGTATTAACGCAAGGGGGCCGAATAATATTGCACGCCCCACTTTTCAGTTTTTTATTTGTTAAAAAAGTTTGACACATCCAATAAATTTCATTCCACTTCACGATTGTGTCCCACTTGTTGATTCTTCACAAAAAATTAGAATTTTCTATCTTTATGTTTGAAGCCTCAAATGTGGAAAGAGATTGAAAAGTTCAAAGGGGGGCGAGTACTTTCGCAAAGCACTGTATACAGTAACCTGTATTTTATAGAAAAAAAAACTTTAGAAAAACTCTAGTATTGGGTTGGGTCTCATTTTGCCTTGAAAGTTGCCTTCATTTTTCCTGGCATAGATCCATCAAGATTTTGCAAATATTTCTCAGAGGTTTTGGTCCATATTTACATTATAGCTGCTGTAGATTTGACAGCTGAACAGCCATAGCTGACAAAAGATGAATACACTATGTATCTAGTCAACAACAGTTGTACAGCTAGGATGTTCAGATGGCACTAAGGGACACAAACGGTGCTAAGAAAAAAAAAACACAACATTATACCACCACCAGTATAGATTGTTGATACAAGGCTGTAGGGCCTTACGATTTCACATTGTTTAAATTGAATTTTACAATTGAAATTTAGGCTTTTTCTAATTTTAGAGAACCTGCAGCCTCAGTTTCCTGTTTTTAGATGACAGGAGTGGCACCTGGAATGGTCTTCTTCTACTGTAGCCCATCTACTTCAAGGTTCAACATGCTGTGCATTCAGAGATAGAATTGTGCATGTCTTGGTTGTAACAAGTGTTATTCGAACTACTGTTATCTTTCCATCATCTTTAACCAGTCTACAAATCCTACCCAAATTTCAAACATAATCAAAACCTTTTTGTCCACACAACTGCCACTCACTGGATATTTTCTTTTTTGGTTGTATTGTGTGAAAATCCCAGCAAATAACCAGTTTCTGAAATACTCAGTCAAGCCTATTTTGCGACAATAATCATGTCACATAACGTCATTTGCTGTCTTCCCCAGCTGATGCTCAGCTTCAACTACAGCAAACTGAGTTCACTATGCCTAGATTCTTAAATGCACTGAGTTGCTGCTATGGCTAGTTTGCTATTTGTTTTAACAAGCAATTGAACGGGTGTACCTGATAAAGTGGCCTGTGAGTTTATATCCTGCCTAATGAAAATATACAATGAGACATACACTCAGTTCTTTTAGCCATTCAAATCTTATCTGCTGAAGGACTCTTCAACTTCTGCTCTTTTTGTAACTTTGAAAAATGCTTTATATATACACCATGATCACTTTGAAGCACCAGAATATCCATCTATCCATTTTCTATACCGGCTTCTTCCGTACAGGGTCACAGGGGAGCTGGTCCCTGTCTCCAGCGGTCTACAGGCGAGAAGTGGGGTACACTCTCGACAGGTCGGCAGTCGATCGCAGGGCAATACAGAGACATACAGGACAAACAACCATGTACACACCCATTCACACCTAAGGGCAATTTAGAGAGACCAATTCACCTAGCAGTCATGTTTTTGGACTGTGAGAGGAAGCTGGAGTACCTGGGGAGAACCCATGCATGCACAGGGAGAACATACAAATTCCATGCAGAAAGACCAGAGGAATTTAACCCAGGATCTTCTTCCTGCAAGGCAACAGGGTTACCAACTCTGTCACCATGCAGCCCACACCAAAATATTTTAAATAAAAATCCAGTGAACTGAAAATGAGCTGTAGAAAGAATGGTTAAAGTTCTCTCACTCTGCATGCTCCAACATTGTGAAATGTTATAGGTGAGGACTGAGTGCTTTCCTACTGGCAAGAGGGGTTTGTACTGGGTATTACTAGCAGAGTTGCCAGTAAGCATGGCACATGGCATTTTGTAAAAAACTTGGGGTTTATCCCTTATAGCATAAATGTGAATTTTTCTGTGTGAGACTGTGCTACTGCGATAATAGGTTAATTTACTTTAAGCCATATATGCAAACAGGTTAACTGCCTATACAGCTCAGAAACATCTTCATGCAGGTCATCTTCTGTTTCCTCCAACCGAAGCAAATTACCTCAAAGGTCTAATGATCACGCTGCATAATGCTTTTTGGTCTCTGGGACGATGAGAGCGAATTGCTCTCAATCATAATGGGTTCCTGGAAAATAAATTTGGCCAGACAAATTATTTTCCTGGGAAATATCGAATGCCCAGTGTTGTGTCGTGAATACGGTCAGACCCAGAGGGGTGACAGCTCGAAAGACTGCCATTAATGAGAATGGGACTCAATTTGAAATGACACCACTGAAACACTCTCTCCGTGCAAGGAGGAGCCGACAACCAAACCAGAAGTAGAACCTGCATGTGGATCGAACTTAGTAATATGTTCTCGGAGGTTTGATTTCACTGACAAATATACAGACCTCCTGTGAAGCAGCACAGAGTCAGTCAAATAGAAGTAGGAGCAAACAACTGTGACTCATCAGTGGGCATAATCATGCATACTGGAGACACCTCCAATAGGCGGATGTCATTCTCAAAAAAATAAAGCGTGTACAGGGAAGCACTATGTGGGTGCATCAGTGGGCGCCTTGATTGTGATCATGACCTGCTCACCTCTGCCACCTACAGCACATGTACAAAGTACAGACACGCCCACCCTCCCACAGCCACTTACAAGCACTCATCGCCAAGTCAGGACAACGTCATATGCGCATGCCTCCTCCAACTGGAAATGTTTGTTTGTCCTGCTATGTTTTCTGAGGCAGCTGACATTTTGTCCTTGTCTCTTTGAGTGGTAACTACACTTAGCCACCATCCAAGGCATGGAGGCTTGGAGACGGATGTGCACTGTAACCTGATGATCCATGCCCTGATTCCCAGAGGCTAAATGTTTGTGTGTTTATGTGTGTGTGTGGGGGGGAGTGCTGCAGGCTTTTAACAGCTGGCTTCTCCCAATAGGCTGTCAACAACCACATCCGTCTAATACGATCACCACAGCATGTTGATGTCCCTGTGTCAGACAGGGAAAAAATGAGTAGACAACAGGAAAAATAAATGCAAAAAACTGAATGGAAAAGGTCCAATCTAAAGTTTAAGCTACTTTATTCAATACTTAACTGTGGTGTCAAAAAATAAAATGCATAAACAACATACTGTAAAGATTGGAAAGAGCATAAGACATACATATTCTGTTTATTTTTAATATTTGTTATTACCAATTTAAAGATCTAGGTTCTGCTTTTTGCTACAACAGATTTAATTTAAAGTGTCCCTTTGGAAGAGGGACTATTTTCATTGTCAAAAAAGGAAGCTTTTGTTTTTTTCTTGGTATTTCGTACAATATTTTAGCACACGGAGGAGCTTGTTTGGCAAATTGTGATCCGATTACTTGTTACATAAGCCACTAAGACAGTGTATTCTAAATAAGGGCATACATGTGTTTCATTATGGTAAATTGAGAACAGGCTTCACGTCTAACTAACACAACTAACTAACACAACAGAAACAACATTGGGTTTTCTGAAGCAAACCTAACCATAGACAATCCCAGTATTAACTCAAATCCAGGCATTTTGTTAGTTTAAGTCTTTATACACTGGCCAGTCACTTTATTAGGTATGCCTGTCCAATTGCTTTTTAATGCAAAAAGCAAATTAGTCAGTCACCTGGTAGCAAATACTGCATATAGGCATGTGGTAAGGAGGATTTGCTAAAGCACAAATCAAGTCTCAGAATTGAAAAGAAAAAGGATTTATTGTTGGTGAGAAATTGGCTTTTCTGAGTATCTAAAAAGTTGGTTGTTGATGTCAGGGGTCAGAGGGGAAAGAGCAGACTGGTCCGAGATTATAGAAAACAACTGTAGTTCAAATAACCTTTCATTATTTGGAGCACCATCTTTGAACACGTTAAACTTTGAAGCAGATGGGCTACAGCAGCAGAACACCACTCCAATTAGCAACCCTGTCAGCTCTGAGCAGGAATCTGGGTCTAAAATGTACACAGGATCAACAAAACTGGACAATAACAGATAAGAAAAATGTTACCTGTTTGATAAATCTCGATTTCAGCTACAACATGCAGATGGCAGAGTCAGAATGTTTTGACAACATAAACACACGGATTCATTCTGTGTTGTATCAACTCTTCATGCTGCTGCTGGTGGTGTAATTATGTGGGGGAAATATCCTTTTTTAAATTTTGTTATCTAGATGTACTTATTTATTTATTTATTCCATAACTTTATGGGGGAGATAGTCTTTGCATACTTAGAACCTACTAGCTGCTGCTAATTGAGTAAAATATCACAAGAGTATAAAAGCCTCACAGAACAAGGTTTTCAAGTCATTAAGGAATGTTGATTCATGATTTTGTTTCGCATAATGTAGTATATTAGCATGAATCTCTGCAGATAATATTAACCAAGATCAAGAATAAGGTGGCAAGGCTACGACTTGAAATAAACAATGTGTAGCATTTTAAAAAGTCCACCGAATTTATTAACTGCTGTCAAAATATAACATTTTCAAGAAGGCATATGCTTTGTTTGAGAGGTATGCATGAAGCTTTTCCAGAAAGTTAAATTGCATATGAACAATTCAGGGGGCTAGTGGAGCACATTTAGAGTTTTAAAGGCAGACTTATACATTTGCTCTTTATAAAAAAGGAGTCATCATCAGTAATAACTTCTACACGGTGATGAAGTGAAAAGAGAACTTTGCAATAGCTTTAACATTTGTGTAGCATTATATTAGATCAATGATGCATTCAAGTTAAGTTACAGCCAGAAGTAGAAAGGGAGAATAAACCCAATGAGATTTTAGAATAGAAATAAATTAAATATAATATTCAAAATTGCCTCCCTTACAAAATTCTGCTCAAGCGCTAAAAAACAGAGGATACATTAGCCCAGGAAGTTCAAAGTGGTTGAGACTTTTCGAGTGAAACGCTGAGTAAAGGTAACCCACTCAAAGGTTAATTGTGCTTCCAAAAAGCATTCATGACCATCCAGACTTTTACATCAAGCCATTTAATATTTTGCAACTATGAAACAGTAAGAAATGAAATTAAAAAAGTTCACTGGTTTAAAATATTGGAAAAATATGTGATAATATATTCATTCAAAGAGCTTTTGATGAAACTTACATCCCGCTATACATAGATTTTTTTGACTGGAAGAGGCTGCAGGAAGTCAGGATCTGGACAAAGTCCTGCTGAGCCCCACGAAGCTTGTTTTGTTAACATGGAGAGATGGCACACTGTTGGACATGCAGCATTTTTTATAACCGTGCAACTGCAAACCTATACCTTTTGTTCATTGTATTAACACAGGCGCTCAAAGAATGAAGAAATAGTGATAAAGACCTAGAATGATGCACAGTCTTTGAAAACACATTTTATATGCAATATGATATGTAATAGAATGCGAAAAGGCTCATATTTGGCAATATTAAAACCCCAAACGTTAATGTATTTTATTGGGATTTAATGTAATAGCCCAGTGGAAAATAGTGAATAATTGTGAAGTGGACGAAAAACAATAAGTGGTTTTAAAAAAAATAAAAACCAGAAAAAGTGTGACATAAAATCCAGTACAATCAATTGCCTTTAGAAGTCTACTAGTTGGCAAATAGAGACGACTTTTGTGATTTCATCTCAGTGTATTTGAGAGAATATTAGTGAACAAACAGCATCAAGGTGTCCAAGAAACATGCAGGCAGGTCAGAGATAAGTTTGTGGAGAAGTTGAAAGCAGAGTTGGGTAATAAAATGCTCTCCCAAGCTGGGCTCATCTCATGAAGTACTTTTCAATCTATCATGTGAAAACTGAAGGAGTATTGCACAACCGCAAGCCTAGCGAGATATGGCCGTCCACCTAAATTGACAGTTTGGTTAAAGAGAGCATGAAACAGTGAAGCAGTTTGCTACAAACCATGTAGGAGACACAGCAGACACAGGGAAACAGGTGGATTTTATTATGGAAATTGCAAAATTTGGTGGAAAACTAACACATATCGTGAGTTAGCAACATAGCGATGAAACATGGTGATGGGAGCATCATGCTGAGGGGTTGCTGTTTTCCTTCAACAGTGTCAGAGAAGCTGGTCAGAGTTAATGATAAGATAGATGAAGCGAAATGCAGGGCAAAGCTTGAAGAAAACCTGTTTGACTCTGCAAAAGACTTTGGTACCGGAGGGTCGCAGGGCGATGACACTAAGCAGAGCTAAATCCATGCAAATACATGTGTTAGAAGGGCCCAGTCAAAGTCCAAACCTAAATCCAATTGTCAAATCTTTGACAAGGTTTAAAAAATGATTTTCATTCTTTCTCCATTCAGTCTCATTGAGCTTGAACTATTTTCCAAAGAATGAGCAAAATTGTTTTTAGATGCGCAATTTTTCAGGGGTTCTGAAAACCTTGTATCCTTTTCCTTCACAACTATGCTCTTCTGTTTGTGATGCAACACAGTGCCAAAATGTTCTAGGGGCATAAATACTCTTGCAAGGCACTGTACATCCATCAGTGAATGTCTTCAAACTTCTGTGTCTGCACCAGTGAAGAATGACCAAATAAAAATGTGCTGATGATAATGTTTCTGGACATTAGTTCTTGGGAAATTATTGTCACTGCGCCATTACAAACCCTTACATTAGTGTTTGCCCCCCACGGCTTAAAGTATGCTTATAAAAACAACATCCTAAAATCTCGGAGAAATTCCCACATCCATCAAACCCACCGTTCACTATGAGAACAACTGTAAAAGTGCAGTGGGAGCTCAGCCCCTCTTTTTATATGTGCAGTGACTACTCTTGCACGTTCTCACATAGTTACACTCCCACCCCGTATACTTTCTCATTTTATAAACATGCAGAGAAACACTACGCACGGTTCAATTTTATTGTACATCAGGCTGGTCAGAATCAGGTGCTGGTCTTACTGACTGAAATCTCCCAGTGGGACCATTTAGTTTTGTGAGGATTTCTTGCTTGACTGTGAAAAAAGAAATCAATTTACATATAACTCCTCTCCAGGAAAGATATGTGTTCTTTGAATTCAATGGACAGTTAATAGTTGCTGGTTTTTTTCTGCACAGACTGAGTTCTGAATTGTAAAAAGGACGTGTGGAGAAAAGGGACGGAGATAGACCAGTCGATCAGGTTCAGGTTTGACAGGGTCCGTATTTACCTCACGATTAATAACACAAAGCGGCAAATTAACCGTAACTTCTTTGACTTGAATAATTGAAGTTGGATCATAAAGTGCCTTCTATCTGAGGCTCTTAAATGAAAACATAAAAAAGAATAAAAATTTATTTTAACTTAGAGACATCTGAGTAAAAAGACCTTAAAAATGATTAAGTTAAAATCATAAACAGGATTAATCCGACAACCGAAACAGCATTTGCACTTTTCAGACTCATTAAGAGCCAAGTGCTTAGTTAGGTTATCA
Organism: Girardinichthys multiradiatus; assembly: GCF_021462225.1. Classification (NCBI taxonomy): domain Eukaryota; kingdom Metazoa; phylum Chordata; class Actinopteri; order Cyprinodontiformes; family Goodeidae; genus Girardinichthys; species Girardinichthys multiradiatus. The sequence goes on along the minus strand of NC_061798.1, from coordinate 32,961,199 downwards.
AAAAGGTCAGATTAAACAGACTGCCAAGTCTGCAGCTATCCTTTTGAGCCTCCAGCTCCCAGCAGGAGAGAACAGTAACTATACATCAGTGTTTACAAGCGTTTACCTGCAGGGTGGCAGGAAAATACAGTTCAAGTCAGATGTTTACATATGCTCATTATCATCATGATTAAAAAAAAACTAGGTATACAAGTTTGAACTGATTGTGGTTCTAGTTTGAACAAGCATCCCAACTAATTATTTAAATCAACGCAACCACAGACATTGTCTTTGTTATCAACCAGCTTCTTGTACAATTATTGCAGGATATTTAAACACTCTTTTTTGCAGAAATGAAAAAGTACATTAAAATTGTTTTGTTAGGTGAGAATGCTTAATAGCAGTGCCTGTCCCAAGACATAATTTTAGCCATCAGCAAGTTCACATATTATCTGGCTCAGTATTTGATCCCTCATCTTGGCAGAATTGGTAGTTGATTTAAATTTGTTGGTTTCCTGACACCAAACCCTTTTAAAAGCATAGTCCATACATTTCCACCAGGGTTATGGTTGGGACCTTTCAAGAAACTTACTTTTAGCTTCCTTGATGGAACGTTTTACATTTAGATGAGCCAAAGACTGAGATAGCTGACTTTAGCAACAAAAAGTATGTTTGGAGGGGCCAAAGGTGAGAGCCTAAGAAGACTGTACCAACTGTAAAGCCTGGTGGCGGCAGCATCATGCTCTGAGGCCGTTTTGACACCAGTGGTACAGGTGCATTGCACAAAGTCAGTGGAATAAGGAGTAAGGACGAAAATTACTAATTAACGTCACCTTACATCAATATCTAGATGGTTGTAACTTGGTCACAACTGGGTGTTCCAACAGAACATTGGACCCAAGCTCATGTTAAATCCTGTTCTGCAATGGATAAAGCAGACAAAAATTTAGCTTCTGGAACGGCCCCCACCTCAACACTATTAAAAATGTTCCAAAAACCAGGTCCATACCAGGAAACCAACCATTTTAAATGAGCTCTTCTATTTCTCCCTAAAGAGGCAATCAAAATTACAGCTAGAATCATGTCAAAACATGAGGGTAGCTAAGCAATTAATCAAATACTAATTGTATAAAAAAAAATCTGGAATACATTCTGTCTTGTGCACCCAATTCAAATAATTGTATAATCAATCCAATCAGGAGAAAGAGTTGTTCAAACCTATAACTAAAAGCCCAAAATTAATAAGAAATTCATACTGATAAGTAAATGTAAATGTCTGACCAGAACAGTATGCATTGTTGTTCATTTTACAAAATAAATCCTGGCATTTATTTATCTATTCTCTGTCCTTTCCCCACCTCCATAATCCCAAGTGTGTGTTTTAAAGTGTTTGAACATACGCCGTCAAAAGCAGAAGAACCGAAACAACATTAAATCATCACTCCCATCTCTTCACTAGGTTTTTTTTTTTAAACCATCTTAGATAAAATGGGCTTTATTTCTTTTTTAGAGTCATTTTTTCCACAAGTCCACCAGCATCGTCTTCCTTGTAATAATTATCACCACATCATACAAAGTAGCACAAAACTGTTTCCATAAAAACAGAAATAGACAAATAATCGGACAGATCATTTGGTACAACATACATATCCATTACATATCAACAACTTCACTATGTTTGCCTCTTTAAAAAAAATCAGATACAATAAAAACAAGATCTTACTGTGGTTTTCTCTGTGATTTCCATCTTTGTGTTAAAGCTGTGACTGGTGGATGCATTGAAAGGGAAGATTCTGCACATAAACACCTTCCTGAGCAACCACAAACTGCTGTTTCATGCACAATGGGCATGCTGTTTTACAATGGATGCACAATATATCAAAAAAAGATACAAGGATACAGAGCTGGAGTCATACATATCTCCTGGTGTCCCTCCTGCATAGTATCTTTTTGAATGACCTCCTGAAGTCGTTGTTAAAAACGGTGTAAATCAGAGGGTTCAGAGCACTGTTGCAGTAGCCAAACCAGAAGAAGAACTTGAACAGGGTGGGAGGCACGGGGCAGGATTCACAAAGAGTCATCAGCATATAAGTAAAGAAAAAGGGAAACCAACAAATGACAAAGACACCAATGACCACTGCCAGGACGAAGGTGAACCGTTTCTCACGGTTTTGCCGGCCTTTCCAGCGGCTGCCTTTGGTGTTCGGCTCTTGCTTTTGGATGTTGGAGTCCCCTGGTTTGATTTGACTCAGTCTGGGTTTCCCCTTGTTTGCTTTCTTTCTAATGGAGCATGGATTGTTCACTTTATGGTCAGAGGATGATGACTCCTCAAGATCCACTCCGTTGACCTCACCTTTTACCTCTTCTGCCTTTTGATGTCCTCCCACTCCCTCCTGCAGCTCTATGGCCTGTTCACCATTCAGCTTCTCATGACAGAGGCGATCCTTGGCATCGCCTGCACCGTTTTCCTTCCGGTTCACAGCAGGAGTGTTGGCTGGCTTCAACATAGCATCTGGCCTCCGGTCTCCAGTTGGTGCCCGTGTCCTTTTTTTTGCGATTTGGTAGATCCGCACGTAGACCAGCACCATGATGACACATGGTAGGAAGAAGGAGCCGATGCAGGAGGAGATGACGTACCATTTTTCGGTATTGATCTTACACGCAGGGAATTTCTCGCTGTTTTCTTTCTCCATGCTGATCAGGGGTGGGAATGAGATAACTGCTGCAATGACCCAAACAATGAAGATGATACACTTGATGCGGCGAGGTGTCCTCTTCAGGTTGTACTCTATGGCCTGTGTGATGGACCAATAGCGGTCTAAGCTGATTGCACAAAGGTGAGCGATGGAGGCGGTGCAGAAGAGAACATCGAGCGCAAGGTAAATCTCACACCACACCTCGCCAAAGTACCAGTATCCCATGAGCTCATTGGCCAGGGAGAAAGGCATCACGAGGGTGGCCACCAGAATGTCCGCTGAGGCCAGGGACACCAAGAATAAGTTCTGTGGGGCTCTCAAGGCCCGGCTTGTAAACACAGCAATGACCACCAGGACGTTACCGAACACTATGAGCAGGATCATGAAGCCCACCAGCACACTGAGAGGCAGGGCTATCCGTAGGCTGTAAGGGGCCAAGCTCGAGAAGTTCTGGAAGGTGTTATTGTCATCCTCCATGGTAGCAGATTGGCCCACTTCCTGTGAGAGTTCACCTGAGGTTAACAAATATCATCCACCAGGCAGGACAAAACTAGTGGCTCACAGCAGAGCTGAGAGAGGAAGAGACTGAATCACTTCTCTGAGACTTTCTCGAATTTTTCCTCCTCATTGTGAGGGATATTTTAAAAAATCACTTTATCTGAAATATAACAAGAAGGAAAATAGAAATTATTTATCATATTTGGAAAACAAATTTTCTCATCTTATCATCAGTGATTCTAATATATTTAGCTCAGATTATAGGTTGGCACGTCTGTACGGGTAAAACCGAAGTATATATAAAGAAAAATTATCCTACCTGAGACAAAGAGCGATGACGGTGCCTCTCCAGTGCCAGGACACCAAAATACTGCAAACGGGTAACTTCTTTAGGCAAATGAGGAGGAGGCAAAGAAGATCCATGAGGCGGATGAAGCGTTTACTCTGCGCCTCCTGTCTCTCCACTCGCAATGGTCTCTGCGCTGCATCTAGTTGCGCTCGGCAGCGGACCTAATAGAGCGCTAATCATGTTATCCCGGGCGCTGCCGTGTTACTGTCTGCGTGTGGAGTTTCTCTCCTCACTGCTCGCCAGAGCGCCACTCCCTCTCCTTATAGCCCGCACGTTGCAAAAAGTGTCCCGCTCGCCGGGTCACCGTGCGTGCATGCGTCCGCAGGAGTGTCAAAACTGGCACGCTGCGCCGCCGTGGTTGTTTGACAACAGCAGCACCAGCTGGGGAAGGCGTTTTAAATGACAGGAGGCTGGAGGAGGAGGAGGAGGAGGTGGTGGTCAGGATCATGTTTCCTCGTGTTGCTGTTAACGAAAACATTTAAAACACATGGACATGTGGGGACTGGAGACATAAGGACAAACGCGGCGCGGAACCAGGTTGTACCAGGTTCACGTGCATGTGGCACTAAAAAAAAAATTAAAAGAAATCTTTCAACAAAAATCTAAACTTTATTTACAAAGACTTCTCAGAATGTATTCTATAATAAATACAAAGATTCAATAGGAAAGCTGTATGTGTACTCAAATCTAAAAGAAAAACAAATATACAATAATAAATAAACAATAAATAAATTAAATAAATGAATAAAAATGTATTATAATGGTAATTTAGACCCGGATAACAAAAAACGTGACCAACCTACAAACCAAGTGTATGTGAAACAAAACTACAACTAATAACGATTATTTTTGTAATTATTAAAATATAAATAAATATAATTCTTTTTTAAATCTGTAAGTGTCAAAACTCACAACCAAATGAACACAAACTATTTCAGCAATATAGCATGCATTTGTCAAAATAAGTCTAGAATAAAATAGTTATAATACATAATGAAAACAAATAAATAATAAGATGTAATCAATTGAGGGTTGCACGGTGGCACAGTTGGTAGCACTGTTGCCATGCAGCAAGAAGGTCCTGCTTTTTGCATGGAGTTTGCATGTTCTCCCCATGCATGCATGGGTTCTCGCCAGGTACTCCGGCTTCCTCCCACAGTCCAAAAACATGACTGTTAGGTTAACTGGTCTCTCTAAATTGCCCATAGGTGTGAATGAATGTGTGCGTTTCTGTGTTGCCCTGCGATGGACTGGCAACCTGTCCAGGGTGTACCCTGACTCTCGCCCATAGACTGCTGGAGATAGGCACCAGCTCCCCCGCGACCCACTATGGAAGAAGCGGTATAGAAGACGAATAAATGAATGAATGAATGAATGAAAATAAGAGCCTTAGCATACCAAAAATCATCAGTAAGTTTTAAAAACTTAATTTGTTATTTAAGGCATTTATTTTTGTAGTGCAGCTGCAACTTGATTCTGTTACTAAGCAGCAGCCAGATCTACACCACATGAACATCAGCACAAGTCTTTTATATCTTGGCCCAGAACTCCAGCCATCATTTCAGACCTTAAGAAATAAAAAATGCATGAAGGTCCCTGAGAGTGTGACCTCAGACTGATTTCTGTAGTCTTAAAGATGCTTATTTATTCTCAATGTGCAAAGTCTGCAGTGTATTTAGAACAGCATCAAACAGAACTGAAAGACTTTATTGAAAAAAAAAACACATTAGGAGACACAACATAAAGTCGTTAAGAATGTGAAATAATAAAGTTCTCCTGCTTTTCAGAGCTGAAATTTATGTCTATATATAATATTCTTGATGTTTTTATTAATTATCAGCATTGTTGTGTAGCTTCGACGAATTCTGCGAAACAGTTAACTTGATGTTTGAAGTCAAATATAAAATTTTACAAGACAGCTGTCTTAAACGTCCCTTTGTTGTCCAGCAAGATCAAGACAAATTCCCCAGTATTTACTTTGTATACAGAAAAAAGATGTGTCAGCTGATGGGTCACAACTGTCCTATGGTCGGGATAAAAATTAGGTTTACGCATGCTGATTTCCACCCAGTGTTTCTTAGACCAGCATGTTTCTTCTGTTTTCTATTAAATCCACTAAGGGTAAAGACAAACTGATCTACATTGCTGTTCCACGTCAGAGTGTCCTCAAAAATGCAACCCATTCCTTCTAAGAAAGTTGTACTGTGTTGCATTTCTCCTCCAGAATTGAAATAACTCCTGTAGGGAGGACGTGGAGAACAATATGTGTGAATGCAGGGTGTAAGCACTGCATGTGTCCTCCAAATGTGACGTGTGCTGTGTGGAAAAGCTGCCAGTCTCTCACTGGTTCTGATGCTGCCGCTCAAACGGTTTGCAAATATGATGGGGGACAGAAGATTTCACAGGTTTGCATGGACAAAGGACGTATTACCCTAAAAAGTAATGAACATGTTAGATTAAAAACCAACATGTTTCAGGTTTACTTTTTTAGGGTTTTTTCTGTTTGGGCTTTATCATGTGCTTTTTACCAGGAGCTCTAAAGTACAATATTTTTCAGGGTTGACTGTGGACAGCCTTGCATAAACACTCTGTAACATCAATTGTTGCAGCAGATGCCACCAATATACACTGACCGCCCACTTTATTAGGTACACCTTGCTAGTACTGGGTTGGACCCCTTTTGCCTTCGCAACTGCTTTAATTCTTCATGGCATAGCTTCAACAAGGGGCCAGAATCCATCCTTTGTGATTCTGGTTCATATTGACATATATATATATATAGTTTAATTTAGGACTTGCAGATTTGTCTGCCAGACATTCCTGATGCAAATCTTTTGTTCCACCACATCCCAGCGCTGGTCTGTTAGATTGAGATCTGGAGACTGTGGACCCCTTTGGAGCACAATGGACTCATTATCATGTTCAGGAGTGAGATGATTTGAACATTTTGACATGATGCATTATCCTACTGGAAGCAACCAGAAGATGGGTACACTTTGGTTATAAAGGGATGGACATGGTTATCAAATGTACTCAGGTAGGTTGTGGCATTTAAATGATGCTCAGTTGGTTCTAAGGGATCAGAAGCCCCCCAATGGTGCCCCACATAAATATACCTCCACCATCACCAGTGGCCTGAACCAAGGTAGGATGGATGTTTACCCCAAATTCTGACCACTACCATATCATGGGTTGAAATCAAGACTCTATGAACCAGGCAAAGTTGTTTTTTTTCCAATCTGCTACTGGAATATTGGAGCCTCCAGTTTATTTTGTACATTTAGAACTTAACATTTTTAAATCTTTGAGTTAAAATGGAAACCCAGTGGGATATACTATTTCCTGTGTTCAGTGGCCAGCTAACTACTATTAGTTACATAAATTAATGCAAGTGTATTTTGTAAATGTTTGTGAGCCTGTGCATAGTGTAGCCTTAGTTTCTTGTTCCTACCTGATAGGAGTGGTACCCACAGTGGTTGTCTGCTGCTGTAGCCCATCTGCTTCAAGATTAGATGTGTTGTGTGTGTGTGTGTTCAGAGATGGTTTCTGCATACCTTGGTTCTTAAGAGTGGTTATTTTGAGCTACTTTTCCTTCTTGAACCAATCTGCCCATTCTGCTCTGACACCAACAAGGCATTTTTATCAAGACATCCGCACAACTTGCTTTTAATGGAAAGCAGCCCTTTTTATACGCCTGTGTTTTGTCCACTTGTCTGCCATCAAATAGGCCAATTTATTATTGTATTATATTCAGAATTGCAGAGGTTTTTTTAATACTAACCACAGTTTTTGGTTCTGTGCCTGACAAACAATGTTGTTTAATGTAGATGTATTCATTTTTTTAGGTTTAACAATTCTGTTGGGTAATGCCTGGTTCACATGGCAAGATTTTAAAATTGTTGGCTAATTTTCAAAACGTAAAAGACCACACACGATGATAAAAAAAATAACAGGTTTGATCCTACAATGTGTGTTGTGTCCAGCCGCAGTAAGCACAACTCAACGCACACGAACAGATTTCACTCAAAAAACATCCAGATGTCAGATAGGAAATCTCTCGAGATCAAACGTGAGTTCAGAGTAATTCCCTTCCGTGTTTCTCTCACCTTGCTTTCTGATTGGCTGTATGTCACATTCAACAGGCTACATTCTCGAACACCCCACATGGTAGGATATCGGGTCAAGACAATCTAACATGTTGAATATCCTCGACTTGAAGTCGAAGCGGTTCTGACGTCCTTCTGAGCAGACTGGATCACTCTTCACACACCACGGCAGGAATATCTCATTAGAATTTTTGAAGATCCATCCCGATGATCGGGGCATGTTGGAAGGGGAAGATCTGGTCAAACATGTGAACCAGGCATTAGTCGCAGTTTTGTTAAATGTAAACCATTTATTTATTTATTTCAGAACTGAACCTCCTTTCACATTGTTTTATTATAATTTGAGACATGCCTATCTCATTCCAATTCAAGTAAAAAAAATGATAAATACAGTTTTAATCCCAAAGGGAAATTAAAAAGCAAAACAAAATTCTTATTTTAATTAAATTAATTTTAAATAGAAATCTGCCAGGGGTATGACTAATTTTAAACTGGACTCTAGGTCTGAAGATTGCAATATTGCTTACCAAAAGTAATAGGCTACAGTGAAGTCTTGTTGCTAAATCGTTTATATTTAATGTAGTCTCTAATCATTTGCATTTAACGCATGCAAAATGCAGTCGAAGTTCATCAATTAAGACAGTCCGCTCCCATGACAACTAACTGTTTGGATATCTGCTTCAAGTTTTCTCTAAAGTCACAGCAACTTTTTGGCGCCCTGTCTCCCCCCCCCCCCCCCCCCCCTGCGCGATGTGACGTCACTCACACCTGTTCCCACGGAAACGCAAAGGTGTTCTACGCACCGACCCTGCTCACCCAGTTCGCAGCAAGCAGCGATAATTGACATAAAGGCACTCCGGCTGAAAACACAGCTTTAATGGATTATTAGAAATTCAGCCGCCTCTGATGAACCGCTGCATCAGCCATAAACCGGAAAGTATTTCACAAATGTGCAAGGAGGCTTTTAGCAGGAGCGCTGAATATTCACATCGCCCACCCCATTAAACACAGAGGCAGAGAAAGAGAGAGAGACAAGCACAGGCTGATGTATCCCAGGATGTTTCCCTGTTCTCTGTGTTCAGGAGCCGCTGTGACAGACTGTTTGTGGACAAACACGCATGTGTCGAGGCGCTGGTTGATGCGTAAAGGCGCACCCAAAGCGCAAGGATACAGTGACACCTGTCGTCTCCAACCAGAGCCGCTGAGCGTCGGCTGCAGGAGCTCAGTTCCTGGTGAAAATAATAAACTCTACAGGAGGAAGTACAGATCAGATAGTGCCCGAGCGGCTTTTTGCTATTGTTGTAAGAACAAACGGCCCACAGATCAGAAGAAAAATAAAAATAAATAATCAGCCTGCCCGAACTTTCTTTTACGTTTTTGAAAATGCTTTTTGCTGGTTAAAAGAACAAAAAGAAACACGGACTGTTATTAGGTTAATGCTGGAAATATTTCCCACTTTCAACTTTCAGAGAATCTTTTATTGACCAGCAGGGGGCGGTGTTTACCTGGAATGTTTCATTGTCAGAAGGTAAAACTCCAGTTCTAGGGCTCGTCAGTATCAGAAAATACAAGTACATCTAAAACAATTAGAATATAGTAAAAAAAATATAGACTTATTACACAGTGAAATATTTCAAGTCACTGTATCTTGTAATTTTGATGACTCTGTTTTATACATTATGAAAACCCAAAATTCAGTGTCTCAGAAAATTTGAATATTACACAAGATCAATAAAAAGATATTTTAAACTGAAAGGTCAGGCTTCTGAAAAGTATGTTCATTTCTATGACTCAATACTTGCTTGGGTCTCCTTTTACCCTAATTACTGCATCAATTCAGCATGGCGTAGCGATGATCACCCTGTGGCACTGCTTAGGTGTAATGGAAACCCAGGCTGCTTTGATATCAGCCTTCAGATCATCTGCATTGTTGGGACTGGTGTCTCTCATTTTCCTCTTGACAAAAATCCATAGATTTTCTATGGGGTTCAGGTCAGGTCAGTTTGCTGGCCAATCAAGCACAGTGACCCCTTTGACACTGGAGCAGCTTTTGGTACCTTTGGCAGTGTGAGGAGGTGCCAAGTCCTGTTGGAAAATGAAATTAGCATTTCCATAAAGCTAGTCAGCTGAAGGAATTATGAAGTGCTGTAGAATTTCCTTGTGGATGCCTGCATTGACTGTGAATTTTTTTTTAAAGTGGAAAGAAAAAAAAAGTTGACATGCCAAATGTCGCCACAAATCATCCACGACTGTGGAAACTTCATACTAGACTTCAAGCAGTGTGGATTCTTTGCCTCTCCACTCCTCCAGATACTGGGACCCTGATTACCAAATTAAATACAAACTTTACTTTTCTCTAGAAACAAGACTTTGGACCACTGAGCAACAGTCTAGTTATTTTTCTCCTTAGCCCAGGTAAGATGCTTATGACGTTGTCTCTGATTCAAGATAGGATTTGTCGGTGCAAAGTGGCTCTTGATTGGCTGACTCCAGCTTCACTCCACTCCTTGTGAAGCTTCTCAAATGGATTTTGCTTGACAATCCTCCAGAGGCTGCAGTTATCCCTGTTCCTGGTGCGCCTTTTCCTACCACTCAACTTTCTTCTAACATGCTTGAATCCAGCTCTGTGAACAACCAGCTTCTTTAGCAATTACTTTTTTGACTCATCCTCCTTGAGGGTGTCAATGACTGTCTTCTGGATATTTGTCAAGTCAGCAGTCTTCCCCATGATTGTGTAGCCTGCCGACCCAGACTAAGATATTTTAATTTTCTGAGACACTGAATTTTGGGGTTTCATTAGCTGTAAGCCATTACTGACAAAGTTACAAAAAAATTAAAGCTTGAAATATTTCTCGCTATGTGTACTGACTATATATGAGTTTCACTTCACGAAATGACAAAAAATATTCAAATGTTTTCAGATTTTATGACATGGAAACTCAAAGAAGTGCAGAAAGTCGAAGTGGTAGGAAAATGATACATGGTTCTTGAAATCATTTTCAAAAATAATCTGACATGTTGTGTGGCATCCATTTATGTTCCCCCCTTCACTTTAATAAAATCCATTGCAACCGATTGCCTTCAGAAGTCACATAAATAGTAAATAAAGCTCACCTGTGTGTAATTTAAATTTATAATACATTCACCCGCCTTAGAAGTTTGTTAGAAAGCAATGGTGAACAAGCAGCATCATGAAGACCAAGGAACACAACAGACAGGTCAGGGATACATCTGTGAAGGACTTTAAAATAGGCTTAGATTATTAAACAATATCCCAAGCTTTAAACATCTCAGAGAACTGTTAAATCCATTATTTGAAAATAGGAGTATGGCAAGATTGCAAATCTACCAAGACACGCCCATCCACCTAAACTGCAAGGTGGAGGACGAACTGTATTATTTCTGTGAAGGATTTAATTAAGATGCAAAGTTTTAGAGGGTTCTGTAAACAGTTTTTTACTGCAACTATCACTGTGTTTTAAATGTGGAAGCCATATTGTATTTTAGGGTCTTGGAACTTGAAACTTAACTGATGAGTAAATACTGAAAGCAAGATTTACCCATACCCTCAACCAAACATGCAGAGCCATCTCCGAAACCCAGTGGGATAAACTAATTACTGCCCTCCATGACCAGCTAATTGCTATTAGCGGCATGGTTGAATGCCAGTGTGTTTATTTACATTTCAAGTGTTCAAACACACTAACAGAGGTTGTATTTTACACAGATACTATACAATGAAATATAATGAAATACAAAGTTTCAGAAATGCTAATAAAGATAACTGGTTATTGCAATAGAACAAATACTTAATTAAGCTGAGAGCATTTTAATGAGTCTCTGCATTTATGACTACTGCAGCTACTGTTATGTTTTAAACATGGCTGCCACATTAGATTTGAAGCATTAGGGACTTTTTTACTTGGAATTCAGACTTAAGGGGAGCTTCCCATTTATTTTTTCCAACTTGTGAATTTCATCTGAGTAAAACTGGTAAACACAAATAAAACTGCACCCTCGACCAAACATGCAATGCCAATTCAGAAAACCAGTCACATATACTAACTGCTGTGCTCCTTGACAAGCTGAAAACTGTTAGCTATATTAGCCAATACCAGTGTATTCTTTATACATTGTATGCATGTTAACAGTAAAAGATTATTTTTAACCAACTTAGATTGTACAGTAGCATCTATGTGTAAGAATGAATTAGATACAAACTGGCAGATTAATAATAAAGTTTGTTATTGTTACTCTGTTTTAAATGTGGCAGCCATATTGGATTTTAAGGTCAGTGTTGGTGAGAAATCGCTGACTTAATATTGTCCTGTTCAATTTTTTCCCAGACCTGAACTTGAAATTTCTCAACAGCTGAATAAAAAATTGAATACACAATTAAAACACAGAACCAAACATGCAGTCCCAACAAAAACTAACATTTTTCTCTCGCTTATCTCAACTGATTACACTGATTTTGGTTTTAAAATGTTTGTGTGTATGGTGGTAAGTCTTATTTGAAGAGTTGGTACTTCTAATAAAAAGTTTTAGAACTCCTACTCTAAACAGATATCAACAGATATGTTAACAATTTAACTATTCAACCTGGCAGCAAGTTTTTAATCTGCACACCCCAAAACAAAGATCTCTGTTGACAAAAACGCCTCTTCCCTCACAAAACAACAATGCAAGTCAGTTTTGGTGGAATTCCCCTTTAATGCCACAGACGCGTGAAACATAAGCTTAATGCACATCCACCTTGTAGCATATTGGCATTATCTTCCAATGCAGTCTTTGTCTTCTTATAAAACTCTTCACATAACAGACTTTGTAATACCGAGTCTACAGATTACTGTACAGAGTAAAAGAAAAACAAAAATGATAAGACAGAGGAAAACTAGAATCAAATTTACATTGTAATGACCAGTTGCTTGTAATCAAGTACAGTCAGTGGCCATAGACACGAGAATTAGCCAAACACATGAAAAAGACCATTAAGGCTGCTCGTCAATGTAGATTAAGTAGGAAAAGCATTGGCACAATGCTTCTACACCCTTTGCGATACACAAAAAGGGAGCATTTGCCAGTACACCTAATAGCCACTAAGTTCAGTAAGCAACAGGGCCTGATTCTGACCCGGACAGACAGACCATGTCAGGTGTGTTTTAACATGCTTGTTGCCTGTACAAAGGAACCAGGTGAGTAAATGTGAAGTTGCAAGATGCAGGAACCAAAAACAAAGCAAAATGTCTGATCCTGTGAGAATAGAAAAATAAACCCAAACACTCCACTTATTTTGGACGGACCGGTATGCAAAAGACCGTCACATCACTCAGGCTGAGCCCCTAAACAAAACCACATTCTACCATTGGGCAAATGCTCTCCGGTCGATCAATCTGATTCCTCTCCCGTCGTCCTCAGCCTTCAACATGTTGCAACATGGCACGTAAAAAAATTAAAAGGGAGAAGATAGAGAATGTAAAAACGGGTCACAGCACTCACGCTGCATACCTAATGCACATCTCACTGCTAAGTACTTGAAGGCATTTTTCCACACAGCTTAAAGTAAATACACACACACAAAAAAAACTCCTAAAGCTTGTATATAAAACCCAGGAATGCAATGCCTCTGGTGTTGTTGAGCGTGAACACAGAAAGCCCTTTTTACAACTGTTCTGTCTTTTTTCTGACAGTCTTGTACTAGAACTGCGTTTGAGCTCAAATATGCACCTTTGTTTTGTTGCTTCATGTCCGAACAATTTGATCTGTTTAACCCATTGAGACTCAGAGCAAAAAAAAAAACAAAAAACAAAACCCAAAGCAGCCAGTCCCTCGGTAGGTCACCAGGTGAAGCATCAGCATCGGGGGAGTGGATGCTTTGTCCCGTCTCCTCAGTCAGCCTGATCTGTGTATGTTGGAGTCAATGAAAAGCAGCAACAGGTTCTGCTGGTAAATTAGAAGCAGCGTCTCCCTCCCACAGATCTGACACAACCTCTCGATCAGTTCGGCACACGGCCTGGCCCGCTAAAACAGCCAGCTGCTGCAAGGAAAGTGGACACGAACCTCACAACACAAAACTGAATTACGACTTGACGAACTGGGGAGAAAAACATATTCAAATAATGACCTTTTGTAAGGATTTTTAATGTACAGTCACTTGAAAAAAAAAAAAAAAAATGTAATATACATTTAATCGTTTAGGGGGGAAAAAAAAACACTTAATGAATAAATTTTTTTTTTTTTTTAAATTAACAATGCTCCTTTTTAACTGCAATAAGCCATTTTTCCAAGCAATGGAGAAAGCAGGATATGGGAGTTTAAAAAACATTTTTACAGCCCAAGACAGCAAAGCTCATTTAATAATCGACGGGGTTAAATTTCACCAAAGTTACTCGTAAATTCTGAGACTGCCAAACTCAACATTTATATTCAATTGATACAAATTTACATGATAAACCATTAAAAGAAAATACAAGAAAATGCCCCCAAGATTAAAGAGGGGCCTTTGTGTGCCCGCCGGGATACAGAGGATGCCAATATCTTAAAAAAAAAAGTGCATGAAGCAGCAGCATTGCTGAGACAGTGTGGCACAAATCATATCTTTAAATAATCATAAATGGATATAAGTCTAGGGAGTACTTTCAGTTGTGTTAGGATTACGACACTGTCAAGCAAAAGAGAGGAACACTAAGAATTTAAAAAGAAAAAATAAAGTGTCATGGACGAGTTACCTGTCAATGTTTTATCATCAAATCTTTGTGAAGCTCCGACACTCACCAACTTGATCCAGAGATTCAGAAAATTTTTAATGATGCTCGATATGTCGGTCAATGGTCAACTGGATGACAGCTGTGAAGTCCAACACTGGAGATAATATCAAACAAGTAAACATAACTAAAAATTGCACCCAAGGCAACAACCAGAAATTGTATAAATGTATAAAACACCACCCCTGAACCCTCCCCCTTCCCAATAACAAGCAGGAGCCACCTCCCCCACTCCTTCCTGGGGAAACAAAAAGTCCAAGTAGCCCCCACCTCTTCCTCTCCCCCTCCACAGACATGATTATGATTGGCATTTATTGTATGTATGCAACACTAGCTCAATGCCGAACACCTACTGCTGCTATTTGTTAAAAAGGATCTTCATATTTTACAACCGATATCGCTTGCATGACAGAACGATGCAACAGGTACACTTAAAAAAAAAAAAAAAAAAAAAAAGTAAAAACAGTAGTAATAAAAACACTATTGAAATAATTTATGTCTTTGTATTTCATGGAGAATGGTGTTTAGAAATGAACCACCGGGTCACTCTAAACATAGGCACAGTTTTTAAAAGAAAAAAACATTTCAAGGTAGAAATTAAAAAGGGGAAAAACAACATTAGACATTTGTTCTTTAGGGTCAAGGAAGTTATGACCAGCAAAGACTATGTGTAAAAAAAAAAAAGCAAAATATAAGATGACAGAGTTTAAAATTACAGCAGCAGCAGTAAACGAGAAGTTCTAAAGACTTGTTTTTGCATACAATTGTATCCTTGCTCACATAATAGATGTGGTAATTACTGTAAATACATTGGCAATGGGATTATGGTTTAAAAAGCCGGGACTTGCCTCTGAGCTCACAGTCACCCGATATATTAAACTTTATATATCTTCAGTTTTGGCAAACACGTGGAGGAGGGGTTTTCCTCGTTTTATGATTCGGAATGAAAAGTGAGCAGGTTTTGGTGGCTGGGGTCATAAATGACCGGGATCGACTCTGGAGAAACACAGAAGTCTCTAAAGGTTTGCTTTTATTTCTGCCAGAGAACTGAGAACAAAACGCGATCCTCGTGCGCGTCACTCCCCCCGTTGTTATTTGCCCCCCAACACTGATTGCAGCGAGTCTGTTTTCGTTACAGTGTATGAGACACACAATGGGAGGGCAGGCAGGCGAAGGGGAGCAGAGTAAAGCCGAGGGTTTGGAGTTGCGCTTGAAGTGGCACTAAGCTGCTCTTGGCTCAGACCATGGCACGGTATGGCCCCTGCATCTTGAGGAACTGGATGATGAAAGAAGGGCCTCCCGCAACGATCTGGGCCGGCAGGTGGGTGAGGGGACAGTTCTCGATGCTCATAATGCACAGCTTGCTGCAAAGGGCCAGCTCAAACGGGAGGCTGTGCAGGTTGGGGTTGTCGTTGAGGTACAGTTCCTCCAGATTCTCCAGTGTGCCTAAGGACAAACACAGGGCAGTGATTTATTAGCAAGATGCTAAAATCTAAATGATAAGCCTCATAAGATAATATATAACCACTGGACCAGTTAAGCAAAAGTTCTGCACCACAGGTAGGGTTTATCATCTTCATGTTTCACACATTTTTTTAAACACCACAATGTTGAAGTTCGCAGTGTCGCAAAGGGCTGTTTAATTGCTTCACAATGTTTCAACTAAAGATTAAAATGATGTTTGTAGTAATGGGAAATACTGACCGATCTCCTCGGGAAGGTGCTGCAGCAGGTTCTCTCCCAAACCAAGGTGAGTCAGGTTGGTGAGGTGGCCGATGCCTCTTGGTAATGTGGTCAGCTGATTATTTGTCAACACCAATTTCTGATACGAAAACAAAATGACATTTTAAATTAAGAAATGCAATATCAGCACTGAAAAAGATCACATTGAAAAACAAATCCAGTCTGACCACCACAAGTAGGTTCTGTACTTATTGAACGATTACTAAGAGAAAAATGGTCGGTATCAATGAGTGATCGGATGGTTGGCAACTCAAAAATCCATTATTTTTCCTGATCTGTGAACACATCACGTTTTTTTATCTTAAATGCACAATGGATTTGTTTTTTTTTGGTTTTTTTTACAGAGTTGTCTCAATTATTGTGCCGAATGAGTGGTTCTTTCAGCAAATGGCATGTTTAAGACTCTGTATACTCCAGTTAACAATTATTTGATTACTTTAGTTGCCGATTATTTCAATAATCGATTAATCCAATTAATTGTTCAGGCTTATTTTGGTCCCTTTAAAAGCAGGTAGCACGTATTAAGAAGCTGAACTCAAATCTTTCACTACTCCTGGTGGTAGTATATGTGTCACCCCCATGCCATTGTGGAAATGAGTGACCAGAATGAATTTTAAGGGAAATGCACTGATTCAGGACGTTTCCATAGAATCGTTTATGGTGTGAATGTTAGGTGTGATGTATGCTGAAAGACTGAACCAAACAGCTTCCCGTAGCCAGGTTTGCTTCGCCCACCCCAGACACATGTGACCAGTAAACAGACTGAATGTTGCAGTGTGGTTTGGTCACAGATTTTGGTTCGCTTGGAGTTTTCTTTGTGTGAAAAGAAACCGAACCACTGGAAAAAGTTAAACTTATCGACAGATTGAGAACGAAATTAACAATCTATGGGTGTGAAAACAGCCAGCAACTCACAAGTGTGTAAAGCAGAGAGAGAAAAGGAGGTCTAGTTGTGAAAATATAAGCAGTTTCTAAAATAAAACTATAGTGGATGACTCTGCCCCAGTGATCACACTTTACAACTTATTTAGTCACCATATGAAAAGGTGCAACTCTTAAAAACTTTAACATGAATTTGAAAATAAATTCTTCTTTAATCACCTTTGTAGCAACAGGGAAGCAAAGGAGAGCTACGAGTGGCATCAGCCAGCTGCATTGTTGTCTGTTCCATCCACTGTAAAAGTGGTTAATGGTAGACACACTCCTGGAGGTTATGATGGTTTTAATTTGCATCTTTATACACAAGTGCTACAAAACATTCTAACATCAACTAACTGTTTATATCCCTTAAAATGGTTTTGATGAGAGTGTTTACTCTTGCCACCTTTACAATCAGCTGTAGGCAAAAGTCTGCACTTCACTTAATTCATTTATTTAAATTTTCCACTAAGGTTAGCTAACTGTATTAATGTATTTGAGTGTAAAAAATGTAAAGCATTATGGGAGGCTGGGTTTTAATGTTAAATTTGCAAAACAAAAGTGTCTGTCTGAACAATCGTAGAACACTGTAAGGACATGTGATCCTTTTTATGAAAATACCCTTTTATTTTATTTTAAATTTTAAGCATTTCACATGCTTTAATTGTTTTCTGTGGTGCAGTGTAATCTGAATTGTCCCACATTTATTTTGGATCCAGGCAATAAGCCTACACATACAGGCAGAAGTCATGAAAAAGCACCTTCAATGACAACAAGGAGCCCTGTAGCGATGCTGTAGCTCTAAACTCAACATGCCAAGCACCTTTGAAAACAACAAGTGTGCTCAAGACACATGTAGTATAGATAGTTAATGTGCTGATTTGGGTTATTTTTTATTCAGTTCTGAGAGCAAAAATGCCAAATCAAAGCAACTGATATGTGAAGGGGTCTAAATGAACCACTGGAGCTGTATTCATCACTCCAACTGTGGTGATAATCAGATAAGTAGACAGCATTTCAAGCAATCTGTTCCATTAAACCTTGTTTAGTAAAAAGGTTTGTATAGTTTTCAATTATGTAAAACCAGTGTACTGATCCTGGAACTAATATGCATGGGTGGTTCTAAACAGGGGGCAACAGGGGCCAGTGCCCCTGTAAAATGGTCCTGTCGTCTGTTATGGCCCCTGTACTGAAGACATATTATAAATCAATTTCTTATGATGATATGGGCTGGCACAGAAACCGTAACTGATTGGTCTCTTGGACCAATTTTATTTTTTACCTTTACAGTTTTACACCAATGAATTAAAAATGAACTTTTAGCTTCAGGCGTATTGAGATAGGATCACGGTTTTCACCTGCTAGATCAGGGTCTGCAACCTACAGCTCCAGTGCCACCAGTGGCTCTGTGGCTAACCTGATATGTTAAATAATGAAATATTGCCCCCCTTTTTTTGTTTCTTTTTTTTCTATGCCCCCAGAAAAAACAATGACCCCACCATGGCCCACCCGGTACATTTGGTCCAGAACCACCACTGCTAATAAGGTCTTGTTTGTAATTCTTGACGTCCTTACTGGAGAGGAATAAATAAGCCAAATATATTTAAAGCAAAACTGCTCTACTTACTGCAAAGTAAATGACAACAGGGGAAAAAAGGCAAATCTGTAAAAGTTACCTGTAAGTCTTTAAGGTAAGCAATTTCATGTGGTAGACACTCCAACTTGTTTTCCTCCAAGTCAAGTTCTCGTAACTTTCTCAAACTTCCAATACCATGGGGTAGCTTCTTCAGAAGATTATTGGACAGTATTAATACCTGGAAGACAAGGAAGTAATTCAAAATAGAAAGCTGACCTGAGGTGACAGTCTGGAATATATTTCTACTATTAAAATGTTATCTTAATCAAAAACAAAGCTGCTTCAGACGTAACACTGCAACACAAATGTAAACATTTACAATGCCTCACAAAAGTATTTATACTTGTTAACCTATATGCATTATTCACCTTACACACACAAACTTTAATGTGTTTTATTGGGGCGTTTTTGGTAGAGGAACTGGTGAAATGAGACCAAAATATTACTTTTTTGGCCAACTTGCAAAACACTATGGGATACATAACGGCGCACACGACCCTAAACACATCACCCTGAACACACCATCGGCATGGTGAAACGTGGTGGTGGCAGAATCATGCTGTTAGGATGCTTTTTTTGAGCAAGTCAAAACTGTTTGGAGGACAGATGGAGTTGAATTCAGGACAATTCTGGGGGGAAAAACTGTTGTTGCCAATGAATTGAAATTGGGGTGGAGGTTTCCTCTTCCAGCAGGAAAATGATATACATGACCTAAATTCAGCTGAGAATCTGCAGCAAAACTTAAAAGTCATTCCTCACTGATGAGCTCCATCCAATTTTCTGAGCCTGAGCTATTTTTCAAAGAAAGGGCTAAAAGTTCAGTCTCTAAATGTGCAAAGGCAGTAAAGATATACCCTAAAAGACTTCACTTGCATGGGCATTTACAAATGCCCACCACACCTTTCAGGTTTTTATTTTTTTATGTATTCCTCTCCTTTTCACTTTACTTTTATGAGCCCCTTTTTTTTGTTAATCTATCACATAGAATCCATCAAAATCTGTGGATGTAACATGATAAAATATCGAAATGTTTAAGGGGATATGAATACTTTTGCTAGGCACTATACACAACATTTTCCTATTAGTGTTTTTGGTTATCTAAGCATAACTTCAAAATCTGTTCCAAATTAGAACAGTGAAAGTTAGCTTGAAGGCAAACGTTACAGTTGTTGAAATCCATCATAACAAAATTACGACAACATCCCATTTGTTTATAGATTGTTTAATATAAACCCCACAGGACAAGTTTAATACCCACCTCTAGAGAGATAAGCCCACAGATGTCTTCTGGGATTTTATTCAGCTGATTTGTGGCAAGGTTAAGTTCAACCATGCTAGTCCATGTACCAAAATCCAACGGCAAAGCCGTTAACTGGTTATCCTGAGGGAGGCAATGACATTTTATTTAACACCCAAAGGACAGGACGTTTAAAGAAGATGAGCAGATCAAATCATGTTAACATGCGTGCTACTTGCAGCTAACAGGAAATGTTTGAGTGAAATATTTTTTAAGAAATAAAACCATGCATATAACATTTTAGAGAAATCAGATCATAGGAGTAAGAGATGTAACATCCTTACAGCCTTAATTTTAAAGGTTGGAAAAAATAAAACAAAAAAATATATTTTTTCATACAATGTTTGATCAAATAACCACTAAATAATAGTTTTCTTTTTCCAAAAACTAAGATATTCTACCTACTTAAATTGTATTCAAGGGTTTCATAGAGCTCTCTTAGTCTGAAATAATTAACTTGGTTAAAACAAATATGTAAAAGTATATATTTTGTCCAGCCCAAGGAACCGAGATCAATCATTGAACCTGGTTCTGCTTCAGAATAACCTCATAACTCCTTTTCTGAGCCAAATGTACAAAGTGCTGAAAGTGATTTCAGATTTAGATATCTTGCAATGTTTAATTTTTTCCCAAGTAGTAGCAGTAAAAAAATGCATACATTTGATGTTTCAGTGCATCATCCATTCTAGTTTTATACATTCAGCACAGATTTTCACTGCATGCTAAACATTTTTTAGATGTTGGCCTAGATTGTATGTTTGAAACCTCTAAGATAATGCTGTTGCAGGGAGGCGATTTATCCAGCGGTGATTATGAGGGATCAATATCTCATCTCATCTCATGCTGGGGTGCAATATTGCAAAGCTTTTCTTTCTTTGTGAGTCGGGATAGTTACTGTGCACAGCTTGAGAGAAACCATGCTGAACCCACTAAACCGGCAGGACTGGGTGATATACCCACAGTGTACCAGGTTAAATGTGCTTCTTGATGTTTGATGTGGAAACTCAATGCTGTTGTGTTTAATTAAGCTTTTAGCAATCAGTAAATCACTGTAGCACATTGACTACTATTATTAGGGTGCAATACTGCCTCCTAGTGTCTTGGAGAGCGAATAGAGTAGCTGCCCTTGCTGGGTAAAGAATATTGTCTAAAGCACTAAATCAACCTCTCATGATTTTTTTATCTTGGTTTGCAGGCAGTGCTAGCAAAATAAAATAAGCCCAATCTAAATATGCAAATGTCCATACGAAATGAACCCTGCTTAAAGTGTTGGGTGTCACAAAAAGAAACATCAATTAAATGTTTAAATTCCTATGAACAGCTTCAGGTCTAGTCCTCTGTTGCACACAGACTCAGTTTCGGGGCCGTTTATTATCGGACAAATTCAGAGGAAAAATAAAGTACAATCTTTTTCAACTCTAAGAAGTAAACTAACTTCTAACTATTTCTCAAAGAAAAGCAAAGGGAAAAAAGCTGTGAATAAATAACTTATCCTTTCAATACAATTTAAGAGGAAGGTAGAAGTCAGATGCTGCTAACTGAATGCATTTATCAACACAACTGTGTGATCCACTCTATAAAGCAGGAGTTTTCGCAGTTAGCTCGTCAGGGAAATGCACAATGCTAACAAGGAAAGACATCAGCAATGTTAGAGAAGCAGATTTTGCCGTCAATCAATCCTTATGGGAGGGGTTATAAGGCCAGTTGTTTCCAAATAATTTAAATTCTATCATTCCAAATAGAAATTCACTAACAGTTGAAACTGTCCATCTTCCTAGGAGTACATGTCTCAGCAAGACCTTCAAAAAAGAAAAACTAAGAGCTACACCTCAGAGTATAGATGCTGCAGTTAGCATGTAAAATGTTAAAGTTTGTAACAGTACAATTAGAACATCTATGGCTTCTTTGGAAAGGTTAGCTGCATGACTGAGGATTACAACGTTGTATCTCAAGGATTTACAAGACATCTGGAACAATGTCCTATAGACAGTACAGAGTAAACATGAGACATGTAGTTTAAATACTCAGCACCATGTTTTGAAGAAAACCTAACACAGCACATATGTCCAAACACACCACACCAACTGTCAAGCATGGTGGTAGAAGGGTGATCATTTGGGCTTATCCTGCAGCCATGGAGCCAGGAAACCTTCCAGTAATTGAGTCAGCCATAAGCTCTTCTTTATACCAAAGCGTTCTAGGGTCAAAACCCGGGCCACCTATTTGGGATCTAAAGCTTGGCTAAAACAGCGTCATCAACAGGACAAAGTTCCCAAACACAACAACAAATCTACAAAAGACTGGGAGAAAAAGAAAAATGGCCTGAACTTGCATAGCGCTTTACCAAGTCCAAGGACTGGCAACCTGAATGAACTGAAGAAGGATGGGCGAAGATTCTTCTAAAAGTACGTGACAGACTGATCAAGTCACACAAAACGACTACTTCGAACTACTGCTACCAAAAATAACCTAACGAATCACGGAGTTCACTTATTCCCACAAAGATTTTTCATTTTGCCTTCATTTTCTTCTTTAATAATGACAGCACGGAAGGCTGTTGTGTGGTTTTTTACACTTAAGGCTAGAGTTCAAGATTAGATTCTGCCAATGCAGAAACTGTATTTATATGAATCTCCTAATAAAAGTTTCATAGAAAGACCAAAATACCTTCATGTTAAGCTTGCTCAACACTTTGGCCCTGGAGAAGATACCAAATGGGATCTTGTTGATACGGTTGTGCTCCATGTTGAGGGTGTAAATAGTAGAGAACTGGGAGGGCCCACCCACAGGGTACGACTGGAAGCAGTTCCTCGCCAGTGTAAGACTGGTCAAATTTAGCAAACTTGACAGCAGGCCCTGCAATACAAAAAAAAACTTTAGATAAGGCAAAGAGTATCAAGAACTAAGACTTTACTATATTTCAATACGTGACTTGATAAGAAAATAAACATTCTCTTAACATGTAATACTTCAGAAATGAAATATGAGGTCAATTACTATCATTGTGAGTCTTTCATATTCATTGTAGGGGTGAAAACCTAGGCTCGTCTTACCTCTGGCAATACTGAAATGTTGTTGTTTTCAAGGTTAAGTTCCTCCAGTTCTCGACATTTGGCTAATGACTTGGGGATGGCTGATAATCGATTATATCGCAGTCCTAAACGATTTATGCTTGCCAAATTGCCTGAAAAATGCAACAGGTAATGTATTGTAATGATGATGTGCGGCCCAACCCAGCACAAGGTACAGGTAATTATGATGTATTAAGTCTTGTATTAAAACACACAAAAAAAAAAGAAAACAAAACTGAACAAAAATATATGTTGTACCCAAGAAACAAACTTGACATAACTCAGTCTTTAAAGCATAGCGAGTCTCAGTCTCACTATGTTCCAAAATGCCACAGTTAAATTACCTATAGTCTCTGGGAGGTCCAAGAGCTCATTGTGCTGAAGGTCAAGGTTGGTTATTTGTGTGCAATTTCCAATCTCCTTTGGTAGATGTTCCAACTGATTATGGGCAACATCCAGAGTAATGAGGCTGCATAGCTCCCCTGAAGAAAAACCCACAACAAATTCACAACCGATTCTTGCTATACGATCAGACAATTTCATGAAAAGATCACAATTATCTTATCCGGGTTCACGGCATAAAAAATGCTGCTGAATAGTATACACAGAAATTTCTGTAAAACACATGATAAACACACCATTATCTATTATATGAAATTAAGTTAGAAAACAGGCTTCAGACACATTTCTATTCCAAATTTCAACAATTTACTTTAGCTCACATTGCAGGCCAAAGTTTTGTCCCTTTTTAAGTAAATATAAAAACCATCTACGAAGTGAAACTTCATGGCAGATATTTTCTACTGAGATCAAAATTAAATTGGGTACTTCTCCATACAGCATAGATCCATTTTCACAATTTTATCTGTTGGTGCAACTAATTCAGCTTTTAGCCATTTATTCCTTCTCTTATCTGAGGCGTTTCCAGTCCTTGACGCGTCAGTCACACCTACCTATTTCTGCTGGTAACTGTTTAATCTTGTTCTCCCGGATGCTGAGCATGGTGAGCTTGGACAGGTTGCGGATGTCCTTCTCCACTGTGGTGATGCGATTGAAGCGCAGGTACAGCGTGGTCAGAGATGTCAGCCGGTAGACGACAGGAGGTATCTCTCTGAGCTTGTTGTGCCGGAGGTCAAGCATCCGAAGCATCTTCAGGGAATCCAACGAATCAGGCAAACTCGTCAAGGAGTTCTCGCTGAGGGCTAAAGTGACCAGGTCCGATAGGCAGCCCACCTCAGCTGGTAGGCTCTGTAGCTTGTTGCTGTATAAATAGAGTTCTGTCAACTGAGTCAACTCCTTAACAGCGGTGGGCAGCATGTGAATGGACCGTTTGGATAGGTCCAGTCTTGTTGAGTTCTCCTCCCGACACTTATTAAGCTCTTTGATGACTTCTGCATTACTAGATTTCTTGCGTGCACCTTGTGCTGGGTTTGGCCGCTTTATCGTGTTGTCAACAGAGAAGGCAACACCTGGTGTTGAGCTGCTTGTGTCCTTCTTTCCTTCTTTGGCTTCTTTCCCTTTGGTCTTTGTTTCTTTGCCACCATCTTTGACTAAGCTGGATAAAGTCTTGGCCTCTTTTTCCCTTTCTTTACACGCTGGACCACCTTTGGGGTCCTTTTCTTTTGAGTCCTTTTCTTTGCCTAAAGTACTACTCATGTTGACGTTATCAGCAACCCAGCAGAGATGTGCATGGGACTCTCTCGTTGGTTACTTATTAAGAAACAAAGGGACACAGATAGTCAAGGAAGTTTTCAAAATAAACATCCCCATGCAAGCCAACACATTTATTAATACCCCTGGAATAAAGGCCTGCTGACCCAAAGGTTGTTTAGATACTCATGACTGTGTCGTTGGCTGAGGTGGAATGGGAGACATAGGCCTGCGAAGCAAGTGACCTGTGGCGTCCTCGGGACGCATGCTT
This sequence comes from Girardinichthys multiradiatus, assembly GCF_021462225.1. Classification (NCBI taxonomy): domain Eukaryota; kingdom Metazoa; phylum Chordata; class Actinopteri; order Cyprinodontiformes; family Goodeidae; genus Girardinichthys; species Girardinichthys multiradiatus. Next base: position 32,936,221 of record NC_061798.1, on the reverse strand, counting down.
GAGTCTTTAAACTGCATACAATCCCAGGTCCGTTAGTTAGACGCTGTTTCGGGTTGCAGGGGGCACCGAAGATTGTTTACTCCTTCCAAAAAGAACACTGTTGGAGAAAAACATATAATGTGTTACTGCAATACTGTTTTATAAACATCATTAACATATCAGTTTTTGCATATGAATGTCTCTGTGTTTGATCCATGCTATCAAACAATTATGGCAAATTTTACAGAAGCAAACTGGTGACTTGTGAAAGTTACAAGAGGAACTTCACTAAATTTAATCAGTTTCCTATTGAGTATGTAACTAATATTAGTTTACAACTGTGTATTGACAGAGCTGCTGCTGACAAAAAAAGCCGATTTGTGGGTTGAACTAAAAGTCCAACTTTTTGTTTTATTTACAGATCAATGAATGCACTAGACCTATACACTAGAATGCATCACTAAAAACAACAGGCTTCAGTATGGTCGCCGTTACTGAGCGAAGAACAATCAAGGTCAACCATTTTCAGTTTTGGCTGAGGTGTTGACAAAAGAAGGGAAGGAGATGTAAAAAGGTTACTTAGAAGAAAACATTTCTACCACATGTCTACGCTTCACTCCGACTGCAAGAGAACAAGAAATATTTTCAAGCAGATAACAAGAAGACTAAACGAAGCACAGAAAGATTGCTCTGACTTATCCTTTTGAACTTTTAACATCTACCTGTCCCAAATCATGTTGGCAGTATTTTGGAAATTGAGTTGAGATAAAGGTAAATGTCCTTTAGGGTTTAATATGCAAATTTAAATCATTCTGTATTTCTTTTAAAATCAGTCAAATTCAGTTTCCCAGCAATTGCCCTGTTATATGTTAATGGCTCCTCACGGCAGAATGGCTAGTAAAAATATTTTTAATCAGAATCAGAATCAGCTTTATTGCCAAGTTCGTACATACAAACAAGGAATTTGACTCCGGTACACTTTGCTCTTTGGTTTTGTTTTTGCATTACAGAATATACAAATTTACAATGTACAATATACACATATATAATAAAAAGGTGCATTTGTAACATCTGTATGCTGTTGTTTTGTACTTTATTGAATAATGAAGGTCTTATAAATTAGTTCTTAAAGAAAAATCTGAAAGTGCTAAAATCATAAGTTCATATAATTTCCCTCAGGATGAATGAAGTATTTCGGACCTGAACTACAAAAAAAACAGATTGACAATCATCCACTGAAATCCTAATCGTTGCATCTCTGCCTAAAACTAACTAAAACCGCACAACATATTGGGTAAACTTTTTATAACGTGAATGGCGATGGTCGGTCAGAAGGTTTCCAGCTTCTTTTGTTAAAAAACTAGCGGGGAGAAATATTTAAGAAAATAAACTTAATTAATACGGGGTGCAAATAATGTCACAAAAGGAAATCAACTTAACTGATGCAGCTGACACTGAAGAGGATTACTGTACCCCAAACTGAAACCAACACTTTGCAAATTTTTCGATTTTGTGGCCATTTCAACGCCAACTGTTTTATCTACTGTTAGCTAGAAAGATTTGAAAGTGTGAAAGTAATTACACTTTACTGTCTTTTGAATCCACAATAAAATTCAATTCATCACAGATAATCGACAAAACACAGATATTAAAAATGCTCCTTAATATAAAACTTAACTGAAGGTGAATCATCAAAACGCTGAATACGCCACATGAGCTACATCATATAAAAAAAAACATCTAATAGACAAAAAAAAGAAAAAACAAAGAGCTACAACAACAACAAAAAAATAAAGCCGGTGGAAATCCGTGCTCACGCTTTACTAAACTGTGCTCTCGGTGTCTGCAATCCGTCTACACGGCTTGATTAAGTCTGCGTTCTGTTTTGCAGATTACTTTACTTTCGCAGATTACTCAGTGACATTTGTCAAATGTTTGGACGTGTCCGGACGCCTAGGTGCAACAAAAATAAAGTCATATTACAAGCTGTGAAGTGTGCTGAATAAAACATGGCACTGCTTTACGTTTATATATGAAGACAGATCCCCTGAACTTACCGCCCAGGTGTGGGCCATGCGTCCAAACTCTCGACCGATGTCACGGAGTAATCTGCGCACACGGATTGCAAAACTGAGCGCACAGTTTAGTAAAGCTTGAGCATGGATCTCCACCAGCTTTGTTGGTTTTTGTTTTTTTTTACCAGCAGACACCTGCCGGGCTCCGTAGTTTTCTTTTACATATGGAGATAAAGAACAAACCAAGACCTGTGGCACTAAGGGTGATTTGGTAGACCAAGAAAAAGACCAGACTAATTTCAATCAACAAACCCTGCCCTGATGATGTTGTCCACAGTATAATTTTCAGCAGGTCCGGTCTCTCTCTAAAGTGAGACAAAACACAGCCTTTTGGACATTTACGTTACAAACAAACCAGTTTCTCTCTGACTGCTAGTCCCCGTTTATTCTCTAATGTAGTCCGCTGTACCTTGATGACCAAGTAAAGCTCTCTAGCACCAGCACAAGCTAAGCTGTTGCAAAAAAAAAAAAACGGTTTGGCTCATGATCTGAGCTAAGAGAAAAGGTTGGGACTGCTGAGAATAATCTTTAGAAGGGGCTTTCAAAGCACACAGTCCACACCACACTAGGTCATATGACCTTTTGGGTGAAAGAAATGTTCAGTTAGTAGATGTACCTCTTACATGGCAGTGTACCACAAAGTCTATCCTGTAAACAACAAAAAGTTATCCATTGCTCCTTTTGGATGTCAGCAATAAGCTCAGTGAAATGGAGCGTTGGCTGTGGGAAACATACCTGCGTGCAAAGTTATTAGTAACTTCAGTGAGAATAACCAGGCCAAACCAAATGCTGCAACCATGTAAACGTAGCTGTGCAAGCCACTTCCTTTTATGGTTGCAGTGTTGTTCTCTCTGTCCTGATACACTGTCATCATTATAATAAAATGCTTTCTCTTCAAACCTGTAGACAAATTATTTGTAAAAGAAGCTAATAAACAGCCAAAAAAATATAACAGTCCATTAAAGCCAGGTGGCGCAACAGAAACACCTTAATTATGTCTGGTTCAGATATATTTAGCGGTATAGGGATATTGCAGGCTTTGTTAAATAAGGTTCTGTTAAAAGGTTAGAAGAATCTTACTTTCATTAGATAACTGTATAAGCATCTTAATTTAGTATAAATCCAATTTAATTTGACCTGAGCCAAAAGTTATCCCCAAGAAGGGCCAAGACTAAAACAAACTCCTATGGTCTCCAAATAAAAAGCCAGATTTGCAAATAATGTTTCATGAACCTTTAAAGTGTCCTCACATTTGTGTCAGATTGTCACCTAAACAAAATCTGATTTACACAAGAATGGGAGGTATGGGTCTGTGCAGCAATAATGATCTTCCTGTGTGAAACAAGCACTGAGAGTGGATCAAGCAGAAGCATTTCTGGTCAGGGTAACGGTATGACAGAAAAGTAATTCAGTGAATGTCATTTGATTCATTTTATTACTAAGCGTTATTTACTCTAGCCAGAAACACTTTGCATGTCCTGTTCTCAGTACGTGCTTTATACAGAAAGATTACCTCCATTTCCTGTGTAAATAATTGTCGGCTTTCTGTCTAAGCAGCCATCTAATACAAGCATTACGACAATTTAAAGGTAAAAAATAAAAGCATCTCTATTAACTTGGCCATCTTAAAAACTAAAAAAGGCTTCTTATAACGACAAAAGTCCACTTTAGGTTGACAGCTCTCAGACTTACCGTTAGCTTCAGCTTCTGGGTACGGCTTATCTAGATTTAAATAGCATGCAGATGCTGAGAGAGTTATATACAGCATGCAAGATATTAACTGCTTATAACCTTTAGCCAGAACTATCCCTTTAAGGCGGAGCTTTAATAACCAATTTTAAAAGTTAGAAAAGCTACCAAACCTGTTCAAGGGAAATATTTTTCCACAACAGGGCAAGAAAATCTGTTAAGCATACTTAGGATAACTCACATCAGCTTACTGCTGCTAAGCAAACATGGCCCATGGAGTGTTGACATTGCCTCAGTACCACCCCTAAGCGTAAGTTTAGCCATTTAGCCATCAAATAAGCAAGATAACATGGTGAATATAGAAAATGTGGGTGGTTACAAAAAAAAAAAAAAAAGTAAAACTATCCTATGCTGAATAGGAATGAGCTACACAATCACAATTACAGAGATGCACAGACCAGTCAATAACTGGCCAATACCATTTCTAGGATCTGGCATGACAGGTCATTCATTTTTTTTTCAAAAGACCATGACAAAAAAATTAAGAAATTACAGGATTATCCCCAGTTATGCTTGAAAGCAAAGGCCTACAACTGACCAATGGATTTTTATTATTAAGTAATAGTGAATAACAGTATGTGCTTCTGGTTGACGCATTTATAGACAGAGAATGGCAAAATTATTTAGTTTTGTGAATCAGATTCCAATTTGTTTGTATTTAAACTGCTGATAAGCAGTCAGAGCCAATCTAAGGGAAGATAGGCCAATTATGATCTGCAGCTAATTGACTGGAGCATCTCTAAAACAAGTATTTTTCATTGTATCAGAAAACAGCAAAAAATAAAAATAAAAAAGAAGGCCAGCATTACTAGTGACAATTATACATTGGACTGATCTGTAGGTGCATAAGCATAATTGCTGTTTTTAGCCCAAGATTTTGAATGAACATTTAAAGTTGCAAGGCTTGAAAGCACTTACATCATTATATGATGTGAAAAACACTTAGTCCATGTAGATATCGGGCTTCGAGTCTAATACAGATTTTCAAAAAAAAAAAGGCTAATGTGCCCATCAACACTACCGCAGCACCACCATAAAGAGCTACTTTGACTTCCCCACACACACTTATGAAGTTTCCATTAAGGATATGTTGGGCCCATGTGCTAAAGTCAGTGTATTTAGAGAGAATCCATTTTACTGACTTTGTGATCGGACAACATGCGCACCAAATAACACAAAAATAAATCAAGATTTATAAGAAAACACGCATGATATGTATAAAATCTTAAAAGCGGTTATGTGGCACTGGATCTGGAGGAACGAAACCCCGAAATCTAACAGCACCGATGTCCACGAGTGCCTGAAACATACCAGAAATAATCAGGCCCCAGGAGAAATTAAGAAAGCAGAGGTGATGTGGCAGCTGTTTCCAATACCGATTCTTGGAAACAGAGCCACTCTGTGGCTACCAGGACGAGAAGTCAAGTCGCCTTTAGAGATTAAATCATTTACTCAACGTGGACAGCAAGGTAGATATATTAAAGTTGGCTTTTTGCTCACTGATACAAGAGTAATGATTCGGTACGAGTTATAACAATGCTACACGTTACGTTGTAATTCACCATAGTCACCATTTAGCTAAATTGTTAAACAACCTATGTGAGGAAAAGCAATGGAAATCAGCCATAAGGCAAAGAAACTAGCGAAAAAACTAAAAACGACAAAAGTCGCTTTTGCCAAAACTTGTCAAAATCACTTACAACAAGGCAGGAAATAACAACAACCAAGCTAAACGTCAACAGCAAAGCAAACGTCAGTTTTGCTAGACCGCTAACCTGCTAGCGTTAGCTAGCGAGCAATTTAGCCCAGCTCGCTAAAGGGATTTAACGACAAGGTTCCCAAACAAACGAGCAGTATAATTACACTCGGTGCCAATATAAATCTTAATGCACATAAATACGAGTTGGAATGAGCCTGAAATGATTAGTCCATGCACTAAGTGGTTATCCTACTATCGACATGAGCGGTTATTTAGCGTAGGCCGGAGCGGAGCGGCTCTCGGGCGCAGAGCGAGTTCGCCCGAGAGGGGAAATCTCTGCTACCGCCAGCTGTGAGCGCAGACAGCGGACATCCAAGCCTCGGAGCATCCGGTGGAGGCAGCCGAGACATCATATCCTAGCCCCCCCATCTATACTCGAACTAGCTGCAGCACTGTATTCCAGCGCCGATTCCGTAAAGAAAATAAGTCGAAAGATGAAAAAAGAAAACACTGAAAAAACAGCGGCCATTCCGAAGCTGAACAAAAGAGTGCGCTCGTATTCGCCACCAGAAACCGACACATTAGCGCTAAACAGAGTTCCGCAAAAGGAAGGCGAGATCAACACCTTGTGAGTGTGGCCAAACTGAGCTGGAGGGATGAAAACGTTTATTGTTATTGTGGTAAAATAAAGTGGTTTACCTTCAGAGGTGTGACTCCGCAATCCTAGCTGCTTCCTCCTCTTTTCCTACACTGCTGCTCCGCTCCCCTCCCTCTACCCCGATCGCAGAACTGCGTCATCCTTACGCCTAACCAATGTTATCACGAGACTTTCAAATGCACCCAAATATTCAGTTAAAAATATATATATTAAATAAAACTGGTGTAACATTTTACTAGAAATTAGGAAGAATGATTATGAGAATGAAAACGCTCATTTTTAAACATCTAATGTGTAACATTTTGACTAGTCAGACATATTGTGACAATAAAAACCAAGTTACATTATCTGTTTGTAACATAATTACCACGCAATATCTAGACAATCTGAAACTATGTATGAAGATAAACTTGGTATACCCCGTCTGCACAATTATTAGGCAAGTTTCATTTTATAGGATTAAATTTATTACTGGAAAACCACAGTGCTCTCAAATATGAACTGTTTTTTCTTTTATGTGGTCAAAAGCAGATGACTGGGGGTTTAAAATTGGATTAGATTTTCCTTTTTATATTTATAATAATAAAAAAAAAATCCCCAGAATAGAGAAACAAAATATGTTGTCTTTAAAATTCCTAAACATGCACCTAATCCTGCAACCATGGTAAACTCTAACTGTAGGAGGCGCTGTTTCCTCTGTACACCCCAAAGGTGTTTTCACACTGACTTTAAAAAAAAAACACAAACAGAACATAACATAGAGCTACAAAAACAATAACATCAAAACTTATGATGAGTTTGAATGAGGATGTTTTAAAAAAAAGGGGTTGCAATATTTATTGCAAGTAAGCCTGATATCAGAATACTCTCACCTCTACCATGACATATAGAGATGAAGCATATTCTTTGCAAAGGGTCAAAATAGGAGAAAACCGACCAATTTGTCAATTCTCTCTTCTGGTTATTTTGTGTTGTTTTTCTGTTATTTTAAACAAGAAAATAAAATAAAATAATTTTTGACCACAGAAAGGGGAATCCCTTATATTTCAATGTAATATTTTGTGTTTTAAAAGACTCCAGCTGACACTGAGAGCAAATTTTGTGGCCAGAAGACAGACAGAGACAGACTGCATGGTGAACAGTCAGGCTCTGCCTTAAGCAGAGGAGTTTAAGGATCTTAGTGTCTTGTTTATACATGTTGCAAAGATGGAGCAGGAGATGGATAGATGGATTCAGGTCGCAGATATCCCGGGCTGAAACGAGCTCTCTTGATTGGGTAGCTGGACATTTTACAGATAGGTGAGGAGCTCCATCATCCAGAGAGTGCTTGAAGAAGAGCAGCTGGTCCTCCACACCGAAAGGAGTCATTTGACATGGTTGTAGCTTCAATCAGGATCCCTCCTGGATGCTTTCTTTTGGGGGTTTCTCAGGCGTCTTCCACTGGGAGCAGATCCGGTAACAGACACAAACCATTCCTTCTAGCACAGGAACAGCATGGAACCCCTCAAAATGACCCAGTGAGTGTCATGGGGGATAGGAATGTCTGAGTTTCCTTCCTAATCCAGCTAATGCCACATCCTGATATTGAATAAGCTGGCAACAATGGATGGATTGATGTAATGTTGTAAATAAAATAAACAAAATCAAATAATTAATTAACAATATAATCACTAGAGATAATAATATGAATTATGAGAGAAAGATTATTAGACTTTTAATAATGTAAAGAGTAAAAGGTTGACTTTTGGGCAGAACTGATTGTGTCTTGCCATTGAGAATCAAATTTTAAAGAAATATGTGGCCAAATCCAGATGTCAGCAGAACATCTGAAGTATGGCGGTGTGGAATCAACAGGTTACTCTCTGTGAGTTTGAGTGGATTTGTAACTCATGGGGCATTACCTGATTCTATGTTATTTGTTCTTTTACTGCAAAAACTGTAAAAAACAAAACTGGCAAGATATACGACATGGAAAATTCTGTGCCAGGTGCCTTGGCATGTTTATTCTCTAAAGAGTTTGAACACATTCTTCTAGAAAGATTTCAAGATTACTAAATAACCTGTTTAGTTTAGTCCTAAAGTAAACGAAGGACTGATCTATACATTTATACATAGAAGAAAATGGTACGTGAATATAAAAAACAGACCATAAAAGTTTTATGTGCTTTTTGGAGATATCTAAAGCCTTTGATAGAGTTAATGATCAGAAATTATTTTCCCCTTCATATAAATAGGATTTTACATTACTGAGACTCATAGCAAACTATGCAAGCTAGGTGGAGCATGGAGTTATATGTACTTCTTGAGTATCTAATGTGCTGGAATACTGTCCCTTCTCTTTTTCATTTGTTTTTGGGTGATCTTTCTATGACTCGATGTACAGTGGGTGACTGTTTCATTAATCCTACATGCTAATGCCTCTATGATTCTCTCCTAGTGCTAATTATGGTGTCCAGTATGGCATCCTGTTTAACCCTAAAAAGACTGCTGTTATGATTTCCTTCAGGTTGATCTGATGATAAACTTCCTTTCTCTTACAGAGTGCATCAAGTGTTAGATGTTTTGATATAGAAGAGCCATTCAATAACATATGATTTATCTAATAAGGTAAGGTAAGGTAAGTTTATTTATATAGCGCTTTTCAGCAACGAGACACTCAAAGCGCTGTACATACAATTACAATACAATCACAAAGCAAATAAACACAGATACAGACACAGAAAAACAAATCAAATGATAAAATCAAACAACAGAGGTAATTTAAAAAAAATAAAATAAAATAAAGAGAATAGAATGATGGATAAGAAAATTAAAGGAAAATTGTACTGAAAACGCAACCAACCATGCCTAGATGGCACAGTCAAAGGCCACTCTAAACAAATATGTTTTTAATCTTGATTTAAAGCAACTTAGGGTTTCGGCGCTTTTACAGTTTTCTGGGAGTTTATTCCAGATCAGTGGGGTATAAGAACTAAAAGCTACTTCTCCATGTTTGGTTCTGGTTCTGGGTATGCAGAGTAGATTTTAGCGAGATGACCTGAGAGGTCTGGGTGGTTGATACACTGACAATAAGTCTGTAATGTATTTTGGTACTAAGCCATTCAGTGATTTATAGACTAACAGAAGTATTTTAAAGTCTATTCTCTGAGCTACAGGGAGCCAGTGTAGGGACTTTAGAACCAGGGTGATGTGCTCCACTTTCTTAGTTCTAGTGAGGACGTGGGCAGCAGGGTTCTGGATCAACTGCAGGTGTCTGATCGACTTTTTAGGCACACCTGTGAAGACACCATTGCAGTAATAAATTCTCCTAAAGATGAATGCATGAATTAGTTTTTCAAGGTCCTGCTGAGACATTAGTCCTTTAATCCTGGAGATGTTCTTTAGGTGATAGAAGGCCGACCTTGTTACTATCTTTATGTGTCTCTGAAGGTTCAGGTCTGAGTCCATCACCACACCTAGGTTTCGAGCCTGACTGGTGGTTTCCAGCTGTATTAACTGAAGCTGTGTGCTAACTTTTAAACGCTCTTCCTTTGGTCCAAAGATTATTACTTCAGTTTTCTTTTGATTCAGCTGAAGAAAATTTAGGCCCATCCATGCATTGATTTCTTCTAAGCATTTACCCAGCGCTTGAATGGGTTCATAGTCACCTGGTGACATCGTAACGTATAGCTGTGTGTTGTCTGCATAGTTATGATAACTTATGTTGTTGTTTATTAAAATCTGAGTTAGGGGGAGCATGTAATGATGACAATGTTTGGCAACAGTTACAGTGTGCGTGCAAGCTAATTTATGGATGACGTTAAAGAAGCTCTTTTTAAAGCTCCTTGTGGTTTAATCACAGTAAACACCACATTTAAGGAGTCTTGCTTAGGATTCATTAATCAATAAGTGCATACCACAGCGCTTTGAGTGTCTCGTTACTGAAAAACGCTATATAAATAAACTTACCTTACCTTACCAAATGTTTGTCAGAAGTAATGTAGCCACTATAAATTTGCCTTACAAAGCAAATTTATGTTTACATTTATGTTACATTAGCCTGTTTAAAAAAAATGGAAAATATAGAAAATATAAAAATAAAATATTTTCGTAGGTGCTTTAAATGTAGTAAGAAAAATGGATGGAAAGAATTTTTCCAGGTGTGCTTCAAGTTTCTAGAAATACTTCAGCAATTATGTGTGTGTCTTACAATGGTCTAATTTTTATGAAATGTTTACTAATAATACTTTTTGTATTTATTTGGCTTGGCTTATATGATCTGGATCACTTTGTTTACAATTAAAAGAAATACAAAAAAATATAGCAGCTGGTGGTGTCTATCTTCAAATCTGCATGTTGATATCACGTGAGAAAAATCGAACTATGATTTTTTTACACAGATGAAAATAACAACGGCATCGGTGTCAGCAGCAAACTTTTGCAAACACAGCTGAAGCAGTGATCAGTAGCTGTAGGGCGAACTTTAGTACCACTAATAAGAGCTATAGTGAATGTCCTACAGAAACTGTCATGGTCTGAATGCTTCTTGCACAATCTTGCTCTGACAAACAGTAAACCAGGAGATTGAGACTTATCAGTGAAAGCCAGTTTCTAAAGGATGTTGCAATGTTGAGCTAAGTCCAAGATAATACATCCTTCTCACCCTTTGACGCAAAACATTGAGATTTAAGCTTGCAGAACAAGTTCAACATAGGTGTGTTCAATTATTATTATTAGTAGTAGAACTATTATTAGTGTTAGTACTATTAGTAAACACACTGTAAAGGGGATCATATTTAATTTGGTTTATTGGATTATTTTTTTCGCAACATGCTACATTATGTCTAACAAAGTACAAACATGGCTTTGCAACACTTTCCAGTTTGTCTTCAATTCTCTAAGCCGCCGGTGGGTGTCGCTAAAGCGATGTGTTCATGAAGTAAACGCAGAAGAAAGTCAAGTGATTTTGCAGACGCGTTGGCCTGGCAACTACAGAAATTCTTATCAAGCGCTTGAAGGTAGGATTGACAAAAAAACAACGAAATAACACATTTGAATATGGGTTTATAACGTGTCCCAGAATAGATCAGAATTCACCAGGAGCTTCCTTAAAGGGAAATGGCCGTTAATGTATCAGGGCCTACGTAAACACCTCGTCGCTAACATGCTACATGGGATTAGCGTTGTGCGAATTCGCAACAAGTTAAACGTGATTTGTTCCTGAAGTATCCGAACTGGTTTTAAAAATGTTACATTTAATTATTCGTTGTTGAGTATAAATATATAGCTCATAGAATTGTATTGAACTTGGAAGGGTTTTAGATAAAGCTCTACATGGCAGCTTCTGCTAAATATTGTCAATACTGTTTGTAAATGTGATTTTTATGTCATACATAGTTAGCTTTCTTAGCTTGAAACATTATGTTCTAGTAACTCTCAGCATTGTAAGCCAATGTTGGGTCAAGGAAGCATTTTACGGAACATAAAGTAAACGAGTAGATAAATTATTAGGTTATTTGCTGAGTCCGCCAGATAAAAGAGATACGTTTTAAATGTAAAAACGTTTTGCTTACCTTTCAGCACGCACCCAGAAATCACAATGCCTGAGGTCAAGTCAATATTGAGAGAAGTTCTGCCTAAGCAAGGTTTGCATCGCAGCCGTTTGCTGTCTGCACAGCAGTAGTTACAAAAGATTGTTTGTGGGGCTCCATATGACTTGTGGACTGTTTAGACATCTGCAAACCTTTGCACTAGTCAAAGATTCCTCTGTGCTCCCTTCTTGGTTTCAGCAATTATGTATATTAGTATACTGAATAGTAAGAAACTGCTTTGCAAAAATATTTGTAACCTGTGAACTTTTTCACAATTTGTCAGGTTATAATAAACCTCACTGTATGTTTTAAAAGATTTTTTGTGACACACCAAGGCCAAGCATTGTATAATTGTAAAGCTAAAAGGAAAACTATACAGGAGTTTTTAAAAGCATACAAATACAAATGTGAAAAGTGTAGGGTGCACGTACATTTAGCTTTTGAATCAATACTTTTAGGAAACTTTCTAAGCAAAAATATATATTTTTTGCAACATCTAGTGACTGAATTTTCTTGTTTAGGGTCATCGCCCTCCACCCCAGTCACAAGTCTTTTGCAGCCTCATACAAGGTTCTCTTCCAGGACTAACCTGTCCTAACATTCATCTTCCCATGATTTCTGACAAACATTCCCATCCCCTGCTGCAGAAAAGCATTCCCACAGCATGATGCTGCCACCTCCATGTTTTTAGGGTGATGTGTAGTGTTGGTTTTCTCCACATTTTTTGGATGTAGGTTAAAAAGTTGCATTTTAGTCTCATCTGACCTTCTTACACAAGTCTTCAGATTCTCCCATCTGAGCTAGTCTTTCCTGGACCTCCTAGCTCCTCTTATGAATAATGATTGCAATTTTTTTTAGAACCTATATAGAGTTTCGCCTTTAAGAAACACCCCTCAAAAATATTAACAATTATTTTACTTTCGCTTCACATTATTTTGATCAAATTGATTGCACAAAATCCCAATAAATATATTGACCTTTGGTGTCAAGTGAAAAATTTGAAAGGTGTATAAAAGTTTTGCAAGGTGCTTTAGCTAGAAAGTCTTTGCATGTTCTGTGCAGCTGTATCTATGAAATGTTCTGAATGTAATATGTGAGTAACATAAAATCAAACATGCGGAATAGGTTTTTAATAATTAAATAGAAGAGATTCTGTTATTTGTGGTTTTGCATCTCAGCATCTTTAAATATAACTCCAGGTTTGTTGAAAAATAATCCTAACTGCTTTTGTTCTTGGCTGCATCTACAGGACAGCTCTACATGGAAGATGTCCCGACCATGGTTCTGTGTAAGCCAAAGTTGCTCCCACTCAAATCGGTCACCCTTGAGAAATTAGAGAAGATGCAGATGGAGGCTCAAGAGGCCGTCAAACAGCAGGAACTGGCACTGAAGGAGCAAGTACAGCAGGTGCCCAGTTGAGGACTTGAAGCCAAAAAAAATATGACTTTTGATGAAAAAGAGCACATGTTCAATGATTTAAACACAGGCAAAAAATATTTTTGTAATCAGTTAAAGAAACTTAAGTTATAGACTAAGCAGAAGTCCAAAGTACTGAGTTTAAACGCTCTAGTTGTCATTATCAAAAATAATTCCATTGGCAGTCAATGTAAACGGTATGAGTGGCTGCTTGTCAGATTCTTGTTTTCTCTTATTTATTACTATTTTATAACAGTCTCTGTCAAGTTTTATTGTAGCAAATGTAGCTGAGCAGCTGTGAAACCTGTAGTGAGTGTTTTACTAAAAATGACACAATCATAATAAAAATTGAATACTTTGATTTAATCAAAAAAACAAGGAAAAATTCTGTTGTCACTCCCTAAATGCAAAAATAAACAATCTTTCAACCATTATGCCAATTATATGACGAGTGTTTTTTTTTTTTTTTTTCTGTAATCAAATTCTGTTTTTTAGAAGAAATGTTTTAGGTGATCTTGCAGATAAAACAGTGACCAGTTATAGACCTGATGTTGGATGAACATCCTCCCTTTATTTTTAAATCTTCCACAGATTCATAAAGCTCTTATCACAAATTAGGTATCTTGGTACAAACACTGCTCTTGGAGAACACAAAAGGAGTGGCAGTAAAACCGGAAAATAACAATAAAAAACCTGTACAAAACAACATGGAATGACTGACACTGAGAGGTGGCACTTTGAGGGTTAGCTTATGTAAATATTTGTATAGAAGCACTTGAGAAAAGTGGTCTACTTCAGTTTAAATCAAAAGTGCAGATTTTGTTTTTCCAGAATTACAGTCAGAAGGGAAAATATTTTACTAAAAGTGTAAGTTTTTCCACTTCTTTTTTGGAATTCTGGCTCATAAAAAGGCTTCCTTAGTACCGTTCAAATTTCACAACTCCACCGTCGCCCTCGCTGACAAGCCTCTTTCGGTTCCTAACAAACAGATCAGAAAGAGCATGATCAGGACAACAATCACCCCTTCAGATCTTCGCATATATTTTGTAAATCGTCGTAGAAAATGAAAGCACTTACCGGTGGGGACATTGATCTCTTAACTTTACACTAATGATTCCCATGCGAAAGCTCTTATCCACAAAGTGTTCAAGGATAAAATATGCAAGAGGAACATCAATGTTTATCTCGTCAATGTCCATGTAAACTCTTTCATAGCCCTACAAGAGAAAGAGCAAGTGTCTCATTTAAAAAAAAAATCATTATTAAATGAGCTTTATTTGCATTGCTCAATTCAAACAGCAGGTGGCTCCCTACCCTTCGCATTTGGTCCACAGTGATGATGGAAGACAGAGAGAGTGATTTGAGTAGCTGCAGCACCATTTTGAATGTTTTCTCCCCTCGGGATTCTAACACCATCACGATTGCCTGAGGAGAGCAGATCAGATTTTTTTAGCACCACATTAAAACAGAAATCACAGGATTAAACATACAGCAGCTCTAATAATAGCGAAACAAATGAAACCCTGCATGTACCTCATAGACAAATTCATGGTGGAAATGTGGGACCTCTAGATCTCGAAGGCATCTCTCTGCTTCCTTGCCGTCTCCAGACAGGATGTACTCCTTCAGTAGCAGGTTCATCTAAAACACAGAATCCATAGTGAAACCTATTCAACTTTGGTTAAAAAGATTCAGGGAGAAGAGCCATTTTAACTTTTTGGGTTACCAACCCCCTTGTCTTAACAATAGTAAGACCGTAATCTTACTGTGTACAAAAATACCTAATTTGAAATGCTGTCAAATTTACAAGTCTTTACTAGCAGGCAGAAAGCAGTAGCACTATACCTCTTTGATGAGTTGTATGACAGGTCTCTGGCCTCCTCCCATCCCCCAGTGGGTGTCTACGCGAAGACCACCCATACTCATCTTCAGCAGCACGGCTGCTCGATCTAGCGCCGCTCTGCAGAATTAGTAAAGTGATGAAATCAGTCAGTATTTGGGATGATGGGAGATCCTCAGTTAATTCAATCAAATTTCTGCAAGTTTTGGGGCAAGTTTATTTGAATATTTTATTTTTACTGAAACACAATTTGGATACTTTTGGAAGTGACCTGAACCATGTCCTGAATCTTAATACAACAATTGGCCATTGCCACCCTAGCCTTTTTGACTCAGAAGTGACCATATTTGGACATTCGAGTATTAACTGACACGTTAAAATGACAAGACGTTTCTGTTTGGCTTGGATCATCACGTGTCACATTGAGCAGTGAGACAGTCACCATGTATTTTACAAGCTAGTACAACTAAATATCCACGAATGGTTGCGTTCAATATAAAATAATTAACACTTTAAAGGCTCCCACAGAGTTGGGCGTTCTGTGAACAGCGTGGACTCTGAGTGCACTGTCTGGACGTTTGAGATTTCATAGTCGAGTTTACCAATTTGCTACGTTTATTATACTTTCTGTCATGGCGCCATCAGACGAGAAGGAAGAGCTAATTTGCCATGTAGCTTTGGAAAACAAAAGAAAAGGTGGTATAGAAGGCAGGAATACAATAGGCTGGTGAAGAACATGATGGATAGTGAGAAACACTTTGAATATCTTCAAATAGATAGTAGCAAGTTTGATGAGCTAGTTGGGTGCCTAGCCCCATTTCCTCTCCACCAGGCCCCCACTGCAGGCCTGGGCACATCAACTGTGTAACAAATAATGTTGGAGGTGAGTCTTGGAATAAATCGATTCATATTTAGGCCTGATTTTTATTAATGCCAGCTGTGGGGAAGACAGTTTTAATTAAAATTAAAAAGTATGCTCGGTGTCACATAGAAAACAGTTCGATGTGAAGACTTCTTCCTGTCGAGCAGTTTATTGTGTGAGTATGCACACGCGGTTGTAAAACGTGAGCTTTGTGCTGAAGCCCACATAGTCAAGTACACCTGAGCCTTTACACGTCTCTTATTATTGGATGGATTTATTTTGATTTGATATTCTATGGACTACAGATGGCACCTGGCTAGTAGCAAAATCTGATGCAGTGCGTCTTTCCTCTTGTGAGATTAACTGTCCTGAATAATAAAGTTTTTTAGCACTGAATATAGTAAGTCGACATCTTTTAGGAGAGTCCTCCTCAAGCATGTTGCATATTGGCTCATAAAGACATTAATCCACTAAACTGTTTCAACTGCAAAACTGTTATTCTAACTCCCAGTTTGACATTTTTTTCAAAACGATACTCCAGTTTAAATGAACACGTTTGTGTTTTTTATGAACACATTTATGTTCATAAAAAACACAAACATGTTCATTAACAATGAAGTTTCAATACAAACAAAAAAAATCTTGTGTATCTGCTTTCTAAATATTTAAGTTCAATAAACAGCTTTTTGCTCAACATCAACTAATCGTAACCAAGATTTTTATTAATACAGTATGTGTGTTCATTTTAAATACTGCATATTCAAATCTAATTCACACTACCTCTCTGCAGTGAGAACCGTTTAGTTTGGCGACCTTGGGTAGTAAACTGTTGGTATGTCATATTTCCAGCATGGTGTATTAAATTAACAATATAAAACAAGTAGAAGTGCTTCAGTAAGCGTTGCATACCTTGCATGTTCACAGTCGACTTTGCCTTTGTAGCCTTCGATGTAGCTTTTGGACAATATTTGGTCACTAACAGCCCGAGCAATGAACTGGCCGACCAACTGAAAGGAGAAAATAAATGAGAAGGACGTTATTCCTAAAGTTATTAATCAGCACTAAATTTGTGCATTTAAAATCATAATAGTCATAACATTTCTTCCTTAAACTGTTTTTTGTCCAGTAAAATGAGCAAGTGAGACATTTTTCATGTTTGCTGTGAAAACTCAGAAGAAACAGAAGGGCTGTGCCTGAGCAGCACAAACACTGACATAACGGTGCCCTATGGTGAACGCCTCTTGTTTACAGCAGTGTAGAGCGATTTTAGGAAATGAAATGGCTTTGCTCTTTTGGACGCCACTGTGCATGCCTCATTGTTCCTTTACAGACCAGAGGCAGCTACATCACAATACGGTGGTGTTGTGCCACAGTGGCCAGACCGAGCGTGTGTGAAACCGAGAGAACCCCACGCAAAAGTGCACAGTATAGAGGAGTGGGGGAAGGGGAGAGTCATAATGCCCCATCAAAACCACAGAGAGGTGAGAGAGAGCCGGGAGCCGATGACTGGTCAGATAAATCAGGCGGTGTATGGACGGTCGGCTTACGAATAACCCTCTGAGCGTTCTTTGCTGAGCTTGCATTTTATGAGAAAAGATAGACAATGGTGAGAGATTTCATGTCTGCTCAGACTGAAAAGGAGAGGGCTCAAAGACACACACTGTCTCTTCTCTTGCAAACCAACAGATAAAACCACAGCGTTATTCCCCTCTGCTGAACCACAAGCAGAGTGGTTGAGCAAAAACGAAACAGGTATCTAAGTTCTGTCAATCTGTTGTTAAATCACAAATTTTTACAGCAAATTCAAAAGACCAAAAAAAAAGTCTTAAAAAAAAAAACCTCTTGAACTTTTTCCATTTTGTCACATTACAGCCACTAACTTTAATGCATTATGTTACATGTGATACACGAATGTAAAGTAGTGCATAATTTTGAAGGAAAAGTATACATTGTTTTAAACACTGTTTATAAAAACACAAAAACTGAAGTTAGAAAGAATGTATGTTTCCTTCCTTCCTTCAACTCTAGTGTCATGTGAGCAGAGCACCCTCTTCCAAGAGTTTATTGTCCCCCTACATAGCCGATGGCAAACAATAAATTAAACCTTTTATGGACCATTATGTCTTGTTACTTCGCAGTTGTGCCACACTTACTAATTTCAGATGATGGGATGTAACTGGCCCCGTGACATGTTCAAAGCTTGGGATGTTGTTCTTTAACCTCAACCAGGTTTAAACGTCTCCACACCTTAATCTCTGACCTCTGCTGTGTTCCTTGGTCCTCCTGAGGCTGTGTGTTCACTAACGTTCTCTATCAAGCCTTCATTCATCAGCTGTATTTGTTCTGGGATTTAATTACAAACAGCTGGAAGGCAAATGGTTGTACGAGATTTATTTGGGGGTTTCATAGTTAATGGGCCTGCTTGTCGTTCTGCCACACTTTTAGATTTTCATTTGTAAAAAAGAAAACCATGGATTATTTTCTACCTAATTTGTGTTGGTTTATTACATAAAAACCCAATAAAATACAGAGGTTTATGGTTGTAATGTGAAAAAGTTTGAGGGGTGTGAATACTTTTGCAAGGCACTGTAAATTAGAAATGATGTAATGGTGGATTTGGGAGTAGCTTTTTCACTCTGAATTAATTTCAAAATAGCAATAGACCCAAATCCAGTTTTGTTTTAATGGTTAAAGAGCTTTGCAAAACATAAACACACACTTTCAGAAAGCAAACAATATCAAAAACTTTCACACACACACTTTAGCCAGATGTTTTAGAAACTCACTTGAGGTGCTCCAGGTGTATCCAGAACCAGATCAGGCAGATCTCTGAGCAGTTTGTCAAAAGAGGACTCCATGTCGCTGTGAGAGAGAACACTTCCACACAGGTCAACCAGCAGCCTGGAGGTGAGCTCCCGCTGGCTTGTCTTGGCCTCCAGAGCCAGAGACACAGCAAGCGAGGGCACATCGCTCCGCATGGGCCCCAAGTTCAGGTCTGCCAGCAGCTCCTGAAAAAGGAAAAAGACTTTAGTTTGCACCAGTTTTCAGAGTTGCAAAGGAAAACATATTGGGAGGCTGTTTTCTGCGTAAGACTATACTTTGGAGCACTTACAGCTACTTCATTTGTGTCTCCGTGTTCAAAGTACTCTTGCACTATGGGGGTGACCGTCTTCTCAAAGTCCCTCTCATCCAATGGAGGCACCACTGTCTCGTACACACAGTTTTCCTGTCAAAACACAATTATGTTCAATGTTGTTGAGTTAGGAGGACACATATCCAATCTGGACCAAAACACGTTACATAATTAACATCAAACTTCACAAATCCATTTTATCCTTAAAACTATGATCAAAAAAAAAAAAAAAAAAAAATGAAGCAGATTGTTCTTTGGACCTGAAAGAGCTGTGCACTAACTTGTTTTGATCAAAACAAGGGGGGGGGGAGGTTACTGGTGTCGAGGTATGTCACTGTTTTAAAAACCAATGGTTTTTACAATTTCCCACAGTTTAAAGTCCCTCTGATGAAGGCTAATTAATAAAATAACATAGCTTCCCCTTCCTCACTTTTTGCTGTGCCCTGCTGTTCTGCTTGCTAAACGTTGCCTCCTACATGTTTCCCTTTCCTACAAAACAGATAATTGTGGCTGTTTGTAAATATTTTTTGTTTATGGTGTGGAAATTAAAGGAGCGCCACCATCATTCTTCCTAAAAAGGTTACAGTAGGCAAGCCATGTTAAGCAGCTGGCTGCAAACAGCCAGACTAATTAACCGGCTAATAATAGCTTGTTGTATTTGTGTTATATTGTGCTAAATAAACACTTCAAAACCCTAACTGTTTTTAAAACTAGGCGATCATATTGTGAGAACCTCATACAGACCCAAGCCTCGATCAAATATAGGCGACTGCTGAACTTAACGACTGTCCTCAATGCAACTGAATGCCAGAAACATTACAGTAATTACCTGATCTTCGTCAAAGTTGGGGTCTTTCTTGTCCACTTCCACCGGTTCGTAAACTTCACCCGATCTTCCCCACACACCCTTTCCTCCTGCCCCACCTGCAGGTAACAGTCAGAGATAATGTTACACAGATCATCTGACCACCACGACGTCGGCTCATGTTAACTTAACAAGGGAAAATAAACAATAAAAGAAAATAATGAGGACTGCAGCTTTAATGTCACACATATCTAAGCAACTGGAAACCTGAGCTATTTTTGGAATAGACAGTTTAAAAAAACCCCAAAAAAAACAATAGAGTGTCACACTATACATGTAAGGGACCACATAGTGCAAATATGAAATCAATTATCGATCTGTTTCTGAGTGATTTCAAGCACATTGAATTCATTACTGTACTGAAAAGACAAAAAACAAGCATCATTGCAACTGTGGAGATGAATATTCTCTGTAGGCGCAAGCAACACAGCAATTGTGGGGTGAGCCCCAGCAGATTGCAGATAGTTTAAGAAGCCAAACACCAAAGCAGCTTGAAAACAACCTTTAAGCCCCCCTCTAGTTCCACCCAGTTGGTGGGTAGAACACTATATTTAGCTCATCCCACATTAGTTGAAAATACATCCCACTTCTGTGTTAAAACGGCATGTTTCCTCATCTGCTCTTGCAAAAGAAAATAAAAAATTAGCACACCCACTCTAAATATCACTCACCTAATCTAAAGTGCATACAGATTTAATGCAGAAAAGGCCAGAGGTCAAAATACGGGGCTTCACTGATGTGACAGGACTGTTGTGTAACCAAAAAGAGGATGGACTTTGTGCCAAAAAACTGGACATGCCTATTAGTCTGCTGCCCATGGGAAGAAGGCAAGTGGACCAACCCAACTGCAGTCTGAAGGAGAGTGTAAATGAGTACTGGTAGTTACATTACTAAGAGCTGTTGATTGGTAGCAAATAGTAACAAAACAAAGCAATATCATGATATTATTTAGACTGAAACATAATTTGTGCCCTGCACATACGGTTTCCCTTTAGCAACACAAAAGCAAACACATCCAGATGCTCTAAAATGGCGTTATTTTTTCCTTAATCACAATAATAATACTTGTAATTGTAGACCAATAAATCCCTTAGATTCCTATCAGATAAAATAAAACTAATGCTACACGAATTACTTAAAATGCTGCTGTGTTATCAGTCCTGGATTGGAAAAATTCCAGAAAAACGTGGATGGATGCAAGAAGTGAAAGCTCATTTTAAAGATTTGAGCTGCTCATGATCAACTGGCTGCTTGTTTACAATCCAACTGGTTTGTGGATCAGAACTGGAAAGACAACAGCAGGAAGCAGTGAGTCACTTTGATGCATTGGGATAGACTACCACCAGGTCCTTTTTATTCAAATGATTCCTGATACAACTGTGGTAATGACGATGAAAGGCTTGGCACATGAATACGATATCGTTATTGCATCAGTAAACTCAGAAAATTCATCCTACCTTTTTTTGGCAGGCCTCTACCCTTCCCCATTCGGGACTTTCGGTCAAGCAGCTTGCTTTTGGGGCTTGTTGGCACAATAGGGGTTCCCCTCGCTACTTCCCCATTGTCACTGAGGGAGTCCCCCCTGCCTGAATCCCTGGAGGAGTTTTTTCGCAGCCTACGCTTGGCTTTTGCCTTCAGACGAGCCTCATGGAGGTTGTTGCTGGAGGAAGACAACCAGTTGCCGTTGATCTCATTGCTGATGTTCTTATTGGTGCCACCGGACCCTCCATTGTCTTCCTCAGCAGAAATGAAGGAATCGCTGAGATCCTCGGCTTCTGTTAGACATGAGAATGAGTTGATGCATGCAAAATAAATGTTACCATCAGTCGCTTCATTCTATTGATGAGTAACTGCTGGTTGAACCTTCCTCTCAAAAACAGCTTTTTATTTGCTACACTCTCCTTAAACATGTCCAGAATACCATTTGTTATCTCCTTCATTTATTCCTGTTAGCAACATAGTTTTGGTGAATAAAGGTGAATTAATTTTTTCCAAAATCAAATAGTTAATATTTTAAACTAACTATAAAACTATAATCAACTGACGGGATACGTGAACACAAGCTCAAATAGTTTGCGCAAAGTCTTTCAGAATTGGGAAATGGTCTCCAAAAATAATAAAAATAGATAAAAAAAACATTTGGATGATGTGGAACTGAGAAAACAGCTTGAGGAACAACTGAATATGGGTAAAAATCATCTGTAAAAAAATACTTGTGTTAAGTATAACATTAATACGTAATACTGTGATATAATTAACATCAATAATGATGAAAAATAAATATTATACTTTTTGAAATTGTTACAAACTAAAATGAAAATAAATTCAATTAAAAGCCAAACTAAAAGGTTAAACTGAAAACAATTCTACAAATAGAATATTTGTTTTAATGCAGAATATCCTCTGTTGCTGTTTTTAAAATGGTAAAAATATACTTTCCTACAGTAGCTAATGTGACCTTTTGTCTGATTAATACAAGTCAATTAGCGGACATTTGTTTTAACCGCTGAAATATCTGAGCATTCTTCTAGGGTCGTTTATTGAACGTTTTATTGCAATATCTAAAAATAACAACTAATGCATTTCTTGTTATATCGGTTAACAACCGTTCACAGATTTAAATAGAAACCGAGAGACACAAATGACCCGAGAAGTCCTGCTTTCTAGACTCAAATCTTAATTTTTAACGAGAACACATGATTTTGTATTGTAAAGTTATTGCTCTTTCAAATTAAGTCGTTTGTTTGGACACATTTCTTTGGAACACATCTATCTGCAGTCATCTGAGCAAGAACTATGTGGCATTTTAAATTAAATTATTTATTATGTCCTGATCTACAAATAGAGTCAATTCAGTGTGCAGTGAGAGGAAACGAGAAAATCACCCACTTCCACGCTAGAAAGTACCACTGCCCTACATCGATTCCAGCTGAGCTGTTGAAGCATGTGAGGTTTCACACTTACCAACAGGGTTTGCGTTCAGCCAAGCCTCGCAGTCAGCTGCCATGGTTTACAGTAGACAGGAGCTTTTGCAGCGGAACGATGCAAAAACAAGAATTCCCGCAGATTACTGCAAAAACGGATAAAATACTTGAAATTATACACTTTGCTGCAGACGTGCTAGGGATGATTTGCCCAGACTTGTCCCAACACGTCACCCCCCTTGTTTTTCATTCAAAGACGTGCTGTTGACAAACAACAGCTAATGCAGTTTAAAACGGTAATGTAATCAATGTATCTGTATTTTACTTAACGTAAAGAACAATTGCTTCTTCCACATAACTAAACAAATGTAGCATACGTCGAATCGTCCTTTCGCCTCGTCAAGTCTTAACTGATCTTTATCCGAAGCCCAAACGTTAGTAAAAAGATAACATCAAACGACCAGCAGCTAATTGAACGAAGCTATCACCTTTCTAAAATGCTAGAGTTTAAAAGGGGCAAGTCTGCCCACTCAACGGTTTTATCAAATAAGATTAAAAAAAAAACACTTACCGTTTCGCACCTCGAAGCTTTAAACTGTGACGCGCAAGCTGTTGTTTTTGTTTCACTTACCCAGCAACGCGGTCAGTTAGTCTTATGTTTTTCTCACCTGATTGGTCTAAAGGAGGGGGCTGTTTCACGGCAGCCAATCAAAATGCAACACAGAAATGTGTTCTAGAAAGTTCTACGCAGATCGAATGAGGTCGAGTTGCTTATAAAGTGCTGCCCCCTATCTGTGGAACAGCAGATATGCAGGTTGCAAATGTCAGTTTAATTCAGGAGCTGCTATATTTATAGTCAAATTAATGACACGGAGGATAGTGATGACAATAGTAATAATCGGGTGAGTCTATGAAAAAATTATTTTTTTATTTTTCATGCAAAACATGGTTATCATCTTAAACAATACGACCTCATTAGGTTATATACAAATTAATCAGACCAAATGTTGTTTTTTTAACAAATGGAAAATATTTTAAAGCAACCTCTTTAAATCGTTTTAAACCTTCAGACTTAAAAGACTTTAACAAAACAAAACGTTTTTGTGCAACATCACAATTATGTTAACATGATGTCAGATTACATCACCTCTCAATGACTCTGCACCGTTTTTAAATTACTCATGTTATTAATTTTCACTTAAAAAAAAAAAAAAATTGTTTACCAAGATTTACAATTGAAACAACCTACTGCATTTAAGGAAAGCCAATAAATCTTTGCAAGCTGGTGTACAAGCAAGAAAAACAATTTACATTCAAACAAAATCTTGTAGAAAATTTCATGCAGATAGTATAAATGTTCTTTTGCTGCCTGGGGTCAATTCAATTCAGTTTATTTATATCGCGCCAATTCACAACACATGTTGTCTCAAGGCACTTCACAAAAGTCAGGTACATACATCCCAATTAATCCTAATCATTGAACAGTGCAGTCAGATTCAGTTATTTATTCAAATTGGATAAAAAGTTTTTTCTGTCTAAGGAAACCCAGCAGATTGCATCCAGTCAGTGACTTGCAGCATTCACTCCTCCTGGATGAACATGGAGGGACAGTGGACAGTCACTGGCGTTGACTTTGCAGCAATCCCTCATACTGAGCATGCATGTAGCGACAGTGGAGAGGAAAAACTCCCTTTTAACAGGAAGAAACCTCCAGCAGAACCAGGCTCAGTGTGAGCGGCCATCTGCCACGACTGACTGGGGGTTTGAGAGAACAGAGCAGAGACACAAAGAAAACAAAGAAGCACTGATCCAGGAGTCCTTTCTATGGGAAGGAAACGTAAATGTTAATGGATGTAGCTCCTTTAGTCGTTTCACCTAGAAAGAAAGAACAGATAAACTCTGAGCCAGTTTTCAAGGTTAGAGTCTGAAAGAGAGCACATAGAGTTAGTCACAGTAAAAGCTCAGTCAATTGCTATATCTAGGAGAGAGAAAGGGTTAAACACTGAAAGACAGGGCCATGTGGATCATCGGTAGAGGGTGAGCAATGTTGTTAGTGTAAGTTGTGTTTCTGCATGTCTGAATTATTTACACCATGCCCACACATTGTGAGACATCCCAGGAGCGTTCAGAAATTTCCGGAAATATCTGGAAGTTTCTAGAAAATTAGAACTGGATTGTGTTACCAATAATACAATGGGGAAGCTCACATCAATAGGGACCAATTATGCATTATATTAGATCTGTCATGGATTATCCCCTATGTCCTAATTACAAAACAACCCTGAAACACATACATAAACAGATCATATATAGAACAGTTGTCCTGTCAATACATTCTTTCAATTGAGCTGTAGAGCTCTTGACTGCTTCTCTAATTATTTCTCTCCTTGCCAGGTATGTCAGTATAACTGGACAAACAAACTTGAGGCCTTCACATATCAGCTCTAGTTATGAGTTTTAATCACACAGAAGTAGACTTTATTAACTAATTAAAGGACTTCTGAAGGCAATTGGTTGCAATGGATTTTATTTAGGGGTATCAAATACAAAAACAGAAGCCACGAGATGCTATTTATTAGTTTGTTGGCATTATATAATGCTTATATACTTTTGGACATTTTCAATGTTTCCTTTTTATGCATCCCAAATGTGTGGAAACAGCTCCTGCACACAATACTGTCATTGATTTCACAAGATCCATATTCACAGTATAACAAACTCTGGCTTAATACATGTTACCGAACAGTGTAACATGAAACAAAAAAATGTATGGTCGAGTTTAATGCCTGTGCTGCTTTAAATTGCATGGTATGGGACATGAGACTGAGATTGTCTTAGGAAGCAAAGATTTTAGCAAAAGTTATTGAAAAATAAAAATAAAACATTTCCATAGTATCATCATTAGTAATGTAGTTTAAGTTTACCTAATAGATTTACAGTCAGCTACAGGGGAAAAACAGCAAAAGAATAAAAGCCATAGATGTGAATAATATATAAATGTTTTTTTTATATAATAAAATGATTTTGATAAGTATAACAAGCCTGAGAACGTGTTTTAGTATTTTTCCAACCAGAAAAAAAACTAAACTAAACAAATCATATTGCCCCTGAGAGCTCAGGCTGTGAGCAAAGGTTGCATAGCATTTGGAAAAAAGAAACAAAACCAATAAATTAAATACAGACAATTACCTCAAACTTGCTTCAGATTTTTTCTAGGTTTGTCCTGATGTAAACCCAGGTAACAGCTCTGGGTCAAGGCAATTTTAAACGATCAGTATAAGAGTCCCTGCCAAAACCTGATCCCGAAAACCTGTTGTTCTGTCATTGATTTTTGTTTGTGCATGGCCTAATTTAATCTCCATGGCATTGTGCATTATGTATTATTTGCACATTATTTAGTTGATGTAGTGATTTTTTTTACCCTTTAAAATGTTGTTCACAGTAGTAGAGAGCTCCTGGTCTGCCTGTGTCATGTGACCTGCCGTCCCCAGCTACACTTATAAAGCAGAACAACTTCTTCTGTATGTTCTGTTAGCACACAGTTTACTAGAACCCAACAGAAATATCTTACGAGTTGAATTATCAATTAATTATGTCAAACCATAAGCATGTTAACTGGTGTGCCACAGCTAACTGATATGGTAATATAACCCTAGAACCTCATGTAACTGATGTGCTAATATTACCCTACATTAGCTAGCCTAACACTTCAGCCAACTGACAGGCTAATGATAGCCTAGCTCTTCATCCAACTGATATGCTGGCCTATGAATGTACTGAATGTGCATGCCATTGTTTTTTATTTCCATATTTTAGGTGAGTGACCAGAGTCTGAGGATATGAAATTATTTATTAACTTTGTGTTTTGGTGTCGGAAAATACACCTCATTCATAAAGTCGACAATGCACCAGAGATTATTTGGGATTTTGTAAGAAATAAAGGGAAATGCAGACTGGGAGCACAGCAGTGGGCTGTACTGTGGTGCTTTCAATTGTCACTTTTAACACACATTGGACAAGTCATGCTGAAGTGCTTTGAAACGGAATAGTAGGGCTGCAACTAATGATGATTTTAATAATTTATTAATCTGTCGACTATTTTTTTGATTGATAATCGGATAGCAAAAAGTGCTCACTAGGAGATATTTTAGACAATTTGGACCAGGTGAAGCTAAAACTGCCATTGAGGAGTTCTGGATAGAGCATATTTACAGACAAAAAATGTTTTTCATCTAAATGCAAAATGTATATATTTTTTGTAGAGTTTTGGCCTAATTATTGCTCAGCAAATGGCATGTTTTAGAGTCTGTATACTTCAGTTAATGATTATTCAATTAATAAATTAGTTGACAATTATTTCAATAATTGATTAATCGGGATCAAACCAATTAATTGTTTCAGCCCTTCAGAATAGACTGTTGAACTATAGCTATAGATAGTTTTACTGAATGTAAGGACACACCTGGATAGAACAGGTTCCAGAAGGATCACCACAAGAGAAAAGCTGGAGGTGGGGAAGATAACAACCTGAGTGTTCCCCAGGCAAATATGCTAATTAAAATAAAGACCAGAGTTGATTCAATTTCTTAAAAAAATTTAAAAAACAAAATCATTAAACATTTTAAAGCATGATTTTGTGTGTTTTCAGTATGAGAGATTTAGAGAAATAAACAAACTAATAAAGGAGCAAGGCTCCATGTTGGAGACAGCTCTGGAGCTCCAATAGTGCATTGAGCAGAAAATGTGCACACCCTTTGCACAACACGATCGGTAGAGTGTCTTCAGTCAGATTTCTTTAAGGCCACAGTAATAAAGATAATGAGTTCATTTCAGTACACAGAAGCACGTCACAATTACTAGTTATAATGACCAATAAGTATAAGGTCTTTAATTATATGACTGTTTTATTTTACATGCAAATAATTTTAATTTTACTTATTCTTCATGTAGTTCAGTTCAGTGTTATTTAAAAGAAAAATTGACAGAATATCAGATGCACTTAAAATAAATATTTTTTTCTTCTCAGAAGACCTTACATAGGGAAAATAATAATTAATTAAAAGCAGTAAATAGTGTAAACCTCCTTAACATTTCACCTGAAGTGTGTACAAAATTGAAACATTCAAGACATCTTAGTATAATATAAACATAATCAAAACTACCACAACAGTCCAAAAATAAATTCAAGCTTCTCTTTGTCACATTATCAATGTATTTTTCTTTTTCTGTAGCTTCACACAAACTGCACATGTTCACAGATCTCCCTGCTTTGTCCTGTTCCAGAGGTGAAAGGTTAAACTGGTATCAGTGTGCTACCGAGGGTTCAGTCAGCACACTCGACAGGCCGTTCTCTGCCAGCTGGGACAGATATTTCTGTGAAAATAAAACAATATGATTAAAGTTCAGATTCCAGCATTTTTATATTTAATCACAATAGTATAGAATGACACAACATCACACTTCTCACGATTTTTTAATTTTAACACAACCAACAAGAACGTTAATGTGCTTAAGTTTCTGTTGTGCACTAGCATGTCATTCAAACTCTGTCCCTGTCCTGATCGGATGTCTCTCCTTTGTGAGGAGCATCTCGCTGACTCACCGAGATGGAAGCGAGTGGCACAATATGAGTGAAAAAAACAGTGTAAAAAGCCTTAAAATACACTGATCTTTTATTAACGTAGCACAATGCGCATTGAATATAAAAAAAAAGCCCAACCTTGATGTTTCAGTTCAATTACTCAGTAGGAGTAAAAAACAAAAACATCCTGCGTTAAAAAATATATATATTTTAGGACATCACTAAAATCAAAATTATTGGCACCCCTAACTGTTCCTATAAGAATAATCTAACTCCTGAACTTTTTAAAATGTATTGGGATGCCTCTGTATTTGGCACCCCAAATACCCCAAATTACTGCTTTGCCATGCTCCACCCCAGGAACCTTTAAATACTTATTCATCACTTTCTGTTTCCCTTAGGTATAAATATGATGTGACACAGAATCCCATTTCTTTTAGCTAATCTTAACCTTTTGTTGTTTCAAAATAATTCTGTCAGTGCTCACAATGCTGTGCTGGCTGGCAAATAAAGAGACCTAATACAATAGAGTTTAACAGTGTATGCTTGTGGTAATCTGTTTGTAAAGTTTTGTATTTGTATTTATATCTGATGATATATTGTTGTATTTTTTTATTTCTCAGTTTACTTACAGTTTATGTTTATCAAAATTCTGAAAAAATGTCCCTAAATCTTTAATGAAAACAAAGAAAGACATGCCCTCAATGCTTTCTTTTTTCACCTAAAGGCAAAATTATTTACCATACAAGTCAAACTAATCCCAGAGTAGTAATACTTAAACAGTGACTTATCGACTGCAATCTAATTTTAGATTTTGAATTTTTTTTGACTACTCTTAAGCTGATCAGTGATGACACCTTTAAAGAAAAGCCTGAAATATAATATTAACTTACAATACAAACTTAGTTTCCATGTAGAAAAATGTTTTTTTTTTTTTCTTTCTGTCACAATGCATATTGAACATCAACTGAACATTCCCATTGTGAGAAACGTACCTGGAGGTTCCTGTAGTGCACGGTGCTGCGGCAGTGAGTGGTTTTTGCAGTGTCTTCATTAGAGTAGAACAGTCCACAAAGTTTACAGTAGAAGCCTGTTCTCGGCTCAACGAACTCCACTCCTGTCAGAGAGAGAGCGCAACAGCTGGAAACCAGTCTCACCAGAACCCTGCATGATACAAGGGGCTTTGCAAGAACAAGCAACCAAACATGCAATTTGCAAAAACAGATAGTTTTGTTTTTGTCACTTTCATTGAATGATATGCAGGCTTTATTATTCAGGCCTATGTGTTTGCATTGTTTGTTATAAAAAAATGACTAAGTCTAAACACAAAAAATGGAATTAAAGTCTTTTCAGCAGAAGTAAGGCAGCTGTTGCTATTATGTTATCAAGAAGGCTGGGTCTTTGACTGTGTTGATGTTTGTGTCCCTGAAGGTGGCATCAATTTACATTAAAGTGGACATAAATATGAATAAATTGTGAATTGTAATGCTACAAATTATGTTTCAAGGTTTCTGTATTTGTTTTCTTGTCATTCTTATCATGTTTTCAATATTTATGAAGTCATTCATATTAACGCTAACAATAAGAAAAAGCATTTTAAAAATCCTTGTTTTCATAAAAGTTGCATAATCTCATTTTAAAATTTGTTGAGAAAACCTTTAATTTGAATCAATTTGTTCAGTGGGGAAAAACATTGCACATAAGAAAATAATTTGTTTTTATCAAATTACCGTTTGCCACATCTATCGACACTCCCTAAAGATTTCTGTAAAATAAGTGTAGCTTAAGCATTGTTTCAGTTTATGTGTCACTTAGTAAGTGTTTTGCCAAATGACTTAATTAGCAATTCAGGACATTATGTTTCCCTGGGGTATAAATGTGACGTTACACATGGAACCAATTGTAATAGTCACTCTTAAAAATGGAAAAGACAAGAGAATATGCCATTCCTGTAAGGAAGACCTGTAAGCTCCAAGAAAATAGCTACCTAAACAAATTTGCAGTCAGAGTAAACTGTGTGAACAGTGACAAACAAAGCTGAAGGAGAACCCCTGTTTTTCTTGCCACCACCAACAGTGAGCTGGACAGTTAGGGGGGGGAACCTCCAAAGCTCACTTTTAGAAAACAACAACTAGTGGCAACTATGAGTCACCAAATCTCCATAACAACCAGTAGATATTATTGACATGCCAAGTACTTGTTTGGGAGGTATGCCAAAGAAAGGTATTTTCTGTCCTACCATCACAAGAATATACTTGGAGTTTGTTGAACTTTAACTGTGCTTTGCTTGAATGAGATAAACAATCCAGATGGGTCTGGCATGAAACAAAGATGAATATGTGGGAAAGTACAGCATGCCCACTATTAAGTATGGTGGAGGATCTGTTATATTGTGAGACCGTTTCTTTTACAAATGCCTTGAAAACCTTGCTGTTTTGCAACATAGACTCTTTGAAAACTTCCAAGCTGGAATGAAACACGAACAGGTTTGGCAAAACAGGCTTGGACAAACTTAGCATAACCAAAGGCGAGGAGATGAATGGGATGTTTCCGCAGAGAATGAATGGAATGGCAGTGTATATATGGGCATGGCACAGGAGAAGCAGGGAAACTGATTTGCATGTTGCAGGTGGACCGAATGAAGCTGATTAACAAACTGTGGCAGGAGTGAACTAAAAACATGGCTGGAACTGAACAATAATACAAGGACACAAACCAAAGGAACATCTAACAGACATAACAGAACACAAAAATGCACCATGAACAGAATACAAGAATCTTAGGAAACCAACCCAAGGAAGTAACTAAAGCATCAAAAGCAGGATCCAAAAACACAACCTAGAGAACGCGACAGAAAAACCTAAAACAAAAACCAAAACACCCTCAAATCATAACCAGGGCCACCTCAGTCTACTTATCCAATTCCCGTAGTGTGGGGTGTGTGTGGTCAACTGTGGGATGAGTTGAGGATGAGAAAGCACAAAAAAGGAGCCAGGTCTCTGTATGGTCTCTAGGGGTGTTGAACTCAAGTCTTGGGGCGCCGATGTCCAGCAACTTGTGGATGTCTCCCACGTCCAACACACCCACACCTGAATCAAATGACTGAATTTCCTTATGCGCCAAAGTTCTATAGAGTCCTGCTGGGGACTTAATTCAAAGTTGCAGGACCGCAGCCTTCGGGGACTGGAGTTTGACATCCGTGGTCGAGATTGTGCAAGGAGGCTTGGTCAAAGACACCTCTTGCTGTTTGCTCCAGTTTGACTATTTTTGGTGTTAAATTAAGTCACAGCTGCAGTAGTTTATTTTAAGGGTCTTTACACATCATCTACAAATGTGGAGGTGCTGTGTACACACATTATTTAAAATTTACATTCTTGTGTACTGAACAATTATTAATAAGCCATTCATTCATTACAGCAAAAGGTTGCTCTTCCACACATTAATAGCTCACATAAAGTGCCTCCTTCCTAATATGATCAACTCAGATTCAGCACTCCTTTAGTGGAGTTAGCCATTTAACTTCCAACCAAAAAGTCACATTTGTTTTAGGGAGATTTAGACTCCAGAATCAAGCTTTGAAGGTTTTGTTTCTTAGACATATTCTTACCTCAGTTGACCAACTAAAGGGCCGAATATAGTCGGGCGTCTTGTGAACAACGCAGACTTCGCACGTACGTCCACGGAGTCACCAATATATACCTTTAACTCCTATCTGTTACATAAGCCCAGCAATTGTTTTAAAACACTAAATCTACCGAGGAACTTTGACAAAATGTTGCTCCTTAGACAGACTTGTACTGCTGCCTTCAAACATGTTACACCAAACTGGAGAACCAGAATATTTCTCTGAGTAATACCATTTTTATGTCCCAGCTTAGACTTTACCTAAGTGACATTTTGTGAAGATTAAGTCAGATCTCAAACACATAAAAAGAGTTTTAGTTTTTATTTCAAATGGGTGGAAAATCACAGACATAACTCTGTATAATCCAGCCTCTGAAATATGAAACAGTACTGTTTAGCTGCTGCTGAGGCTGCATCATATAACTGAAAGCATGGCCAGACATTGCCAAGTTTTGTCATGTTAATAAAATGTTAGTAGTAGTTTAAAGTGTAATGTGCTTACCCAAAGGAATACTGTGTTCACTGACAGCTTTGTCTTGCTCCAGAGAAAGGGAGGGGGCTTCGATCTCTGTGAAAGACATTTAAATATTAAGAAAGTAATGGACAAGGAGCATTTTTCATTTACTTATTCACAGTCTTTTGTTCCCTCTGGATTTGTTTCCCTTGAAGACGTAAAGAAAAGTTGCTACTGGTTTGTTTTATAGTTTTGCATACACATATGAATGTCAGGAATTTTTTGAACAGTTCCTTTTGCAGTGATTCAATATTTGTTTAAAGAAGAATTGGGTGTATACAATCTTTCAGGTTAACTGACTTAACCTTGACAGCAATAGCTCCCGTTCAACAATCCTTTTACTTCAAAAACAGAAAGGATCATGAAAATGTGAATGCCAAACTCAAAATCACATTAAAGCAAGACATATCCTGAGATTTTGACTTTTTAAGGCTGTGGTCTTAAACTTTTCATTTGCTGATGAACAGCCTGCAGCTTTGAGTAGTTTGCCTGCTCTATTTCTTTTGTCTTTTGCTCACATTTCTGAGTTTGAATCTCGACCTAAAACCTGATTACGATCCACCAGCAGGATATGTGAATATATATATATATATATATATATATATATATATATATATATATATATACGGTATATATATATATATATAAAGCCTTTGGCAGTAATTCTGGCTGGATATTTGACCTCT
Source organism: Girardinichthys multiradiatus (assembly GCF_021462225.1). NCBI lineage: Eukaryota > Metazoa > Chordata > Actinopteri > Cyprinodontiformes > Goodeidae > Girardinichthys > Girardinichthys multiradiatus. The sequence continues at coordinate 32,903,046 of NC_061798.1, read as the reverse complement.
CTTCTTTGCAGACTTGGTAGAGTTAATTTTTCTGCCACAAATTTGAACTGTAACCATAGTCTTACATTTTTCAATTGGATTGAGGTTGGAAACATTCCAGAAGCTTAATGTTAGCCTGCTTTATCTGTTGCCAAGGCAGGATTGACTTTTGCTTAGAATGCCAACCTATATATGTCAAAGAATCAGCCAGTTTCCTGATGATTTGAGGTGAAGTTGAAGACATTGAGGTAGTCCCCCTTTTTCATTATTCCATCCACTTTGTGCTATGCACCAATAATACAGGATACAAAAAAGCCCGGCAGCATGGTGTTGCCATCAACATGCTTAAAAGTTGGTACAGTGTTTCTAGGTTTGAACGTCTCACGTTGACTCCTCCACATTTACTTTTTATTGTTGTGGCTAAATAGGGATACAGGAACACTTTCTAGAACTTTCATAGAACTTTCACAGAATGTTCAAACAACCTATTGGTTGATTTGAGGAACTGGGGTGTATAATGAGGTAACTTTTGGAAAATTACTCCCTAAACTTACCAGCTCATTTCCAGAACTTTACTGGAGCGAACACAGAACTTTCATAGAACTTACCAGGTACTTCAATAAAACCTACCAGTTACTTTTGGAACAAAATGCAAAGGTTCCACTAAAATTCTGATAAATGTTTCCACATAATACAGCTTGGTTTCTGAAAGTACCTCAATAACGTTCCATGAATATAATTGGTAATCTCTGTGAGTGTTTTGAAAAGTACCAGGTAAGTTCTGTGAAAGTTCCATTGTAAGTTCAAAAAAGTATCGCCTGAGTTCTGATAAAGTTTCTGGAACATAACCGCTACATTCCAGGAAAGTACATGCTGCATTATGTAGAGTTATCCCTTCTTGTTAAGCATCCTCACTGTCCATGTTGATTATAAACTCACTTCACTCTGGACAGAGAAAGGACATGTGTTCCAGGCTTATCTTTCATGGTTCCTGTGTGGTTCCTGATCAATTATTGCTAGTTTTTAAGGTCTAATGGCTAAAAGTTAGACATGATTGGGTTTTTAAAGTGAACAAAGCTGTCTGATGTTAGGCTTCTGGAATTGCCTAACCAAGGCCCTGTCATTAACTATGTTGAAAGTGTGTTGACTATGCTTAAAACCCAGGTCCAACCAGTAAAAGTTAACTAACAATTCAACAACGAAGGGTGCTTAATTATCCAGTCTGAATTATGCTAGAAGTTTATTGATTGCAACTAAAATATAAGTACAACTTCTTGAGACACATTTAACTTTTTATTGGCAATGGGTATGAAACAGATTCCTAAGTGATTATGGAAAATTAAAATGTTCTAAATGTTACATTTTTGTGAAGAAATCAGTAAAAAGAAGATATTGAAAAAACATATATTGGCTAGTAGGAATGTACCTCTTTTTAGACCACCATCTTTTGGTTGAACCTCCAGATGTATTTTTTCTGGGGTCTGGTTTTCTGCCTGGCTTTTATTGTTCTCTAATGAACAAATATGATTTTCCATTGGCTCATCTTGTGGCTCATTGTTGGGAACCTTGGCGGTCTCCAAGCAAGTGTTCTCAAGTGCTGCCTTAAACTCCTCACTGGGGAAGCTACTGAGATCGTTGACCTTTTGCTTGGTATTTTCTGAATTTGCTTTCTCGCTTTCAGGATTGGGTGCAGTGATTTGATCCTCTGCTTTGTCAGCTCCAGATGTTGATGCCTCTCCTCCTGTATCCTCCTCCTCTTTAGGTTTCTTGTCAGATGCCTCCTGTTCCTCCACTGGAAATGTTGATGGTGAAACATACTTCTGTTTCGATTGTTCTACTGATTCTTTGTGACAGGAAGTAAATTCCTCAAGCTCAGAGAGATCTGGCTCAATGATGTTCTCATCTTCTCCTCCTACTTCATCCACAGTTACCAGCTCTTCCATGTTTTTAGGATACCAACATTCTTCATCCGTGTCTTCAGCACTTTCCAACACATTCTCCTGTGGACATAAATGAAGAAAATATTTTACCAAACAATATGTAACAAATAAGTTACACATTTCACTTTGGGCAATATGTCACTGGCAGGGAAACAGTTCTGTAGCATGATGTTGCCACCACCATGCTTGACAGTTGGTACAGTGTTGTCTTAAATTTGAAAGCTTCACTTTCACTCATCCAAACATATTTCTTGTCATAGCCCCAACTCACCATAATTTGATTTAAAATTTTGTGGTCAATGTTGTAACCATAAAGCTTTTTTACAGAAGGCCTTTGGCATGTCTATGTGGGAAGCAGCTATTTAGAAATAATATTGAAGGTGTCGATATTGGTGCAAGGGCTTCTTTCTTATCTGCACCCTTAAGGTCCATGACAGTGTTAACTGGCTTTACGGTGGACAGTGATACTATGGTACCAGCATCTGCCAATTGCCTGAGTCTTCCAAGAGGACAATGATCATCAAAACTTTGAAATGTATGAAGCAGACTATTTAAACTCCAGGAATGGCCCCAACCTCAACCCTATTAAAACTTTATGGTCAATGCTTTAAAGTATGGTTTGTGCCAGAAAACAAACCAATTTAAATGATCTCTCCCAAATCTGCCAAGAAAAATCATCAAACACCCTCTAGAATTATGCCAGAAGCTTACTGATGACTTCAAAAAGTGTGTGGTTGAGGTACAACATGCTACGAAACATTTAACCAAAAATCAGTTGGGTGTATTATACATCTATTTAAGCTTGTGTGAGTAATATTGACCCTGTGTGTAGTAGGGAAGATATACAATAAATTCAAACTTGTGTTCTGTATAATTATTTCGCCCTAAAAAAAGGATGATTTTTTTCTACATACAATCCAGAAGTCAGTCACAGCCAGGCTAAATTTGAATTTATTTGTCTTTGCCAATTCAAGTATTTTGTTTAAAAGCACGTATGGCATGTTAATAATACTGTTCATCATTAGTTTGAAAATGTGAATTATTTAAACGTTTACTCACAGTACTCTTTTTTGACTTGTTACTTAGTTGAGGGGAAACAGATTTTTCTTTGGACATTCCATCCTAAAAGGGGAAAATATTTATTGGTCAAAAGATGAGATAAATGTGATTATCCAACTGTGCGGAAGCAAAAACTACTCACAGTATTTTCAGAAGCATTTTCTCTCTCCTGTTTCTCAGTGTGCCTTCTGCTTGAGTTTTTGCTCCTGTCTGTTCCAGATGAACTCCGCCTCTTGTCCTCTGGGGTTCGACACAGGGCCTCGTCCGTCATGTCAAAGTCAGCATGTCTTGATCGAACAGGGTGGTCCCCATCCCTCCTCCTCTGCTTGTTATGTCGATGGTGAGATGTCCTGGGTGGCTTCTCTGACTTGTATAATGATTCCATGTAAAAATTGTTTTCCATGTTCCTGTAAATGTTGAAGGACGAGCCCAGAGGGCAGTCCCGTGGATGCCAGTCTTTACTGCTCCTCATTGTTTCTCCGTTTCCACGTTCATCTGCTGATCTCAAGCTGAGATGACCCAAGTGTTTGTGGTAGTTCTTCCGACGGTCAGGCGTCTTTCCGTTAGGTCGATTGTCATCCATACTGTTACCGTTCCTCCAAGGATTGTCCCGCTCCCTTTCTTCGTCCTCTCTTCTCAGATTGGATGGCCAGTCTCTTAAACCCCCATGAGGACTTAGGCCATTACTGCCCCTGTCCTGACCCCTGCATGGTGCCACTGGGGGACTGTGGGCAGAGCTGCATGATGTAAAACTGGGACTGTGGGAATGAGGACTCAGAGAGCGGCTGATGGGGCTGCGAGAGCGTGCTCTGTCTGGAAGGTAGCTGAAAAGAAATTATGAAGAACATATTTCTGTATCTTTAAAAGCTTTGAATGTTTTTCTAAATTTTAGATTAATGCAATTGAAGTGGTATAGATAGAAAAAACCAAAAATAACAAGTTTTCTTACTGTTCAGGTTCTTGCATCTTATCCCTGTCCCGCTGTGAGGTAATATCCTGGATGATTGATTGAACATCTTTACCTGGTTTCTGCAAAGTAAAAATATTCGTGCTTGGTAACTTTCTGACACACCTTATATATTGACTATTTCTATGTTATATAATTTACCTTGAGCTGCAGCTCCTTGTACCTCTTAGACATCCGTATGAGGAGTTTTTGATTGTTAATTGTGGCAGGAGTCAATTGATAGTATTGAACCATGGCCTGAGCTGCCTCAACATATGCCATCTCCAGAAAAGCCTAGTTAATAAGCAGAGAGCTTCCATTAAGTAAGACCACAACAGTGACAATCGGCCAGTTTCTGATATCAAGAAAAAGCAAAGTTTTAAAGAGGCATTGTTTCAAAATGGCTAAACATTTACATCATACCATTTCAATGTTTAAAGTAATTTTAATTAGATATATTTTATGGCTGCACGGAGCATAAAGTAATGCAGTGCTTCCCTTTCCCCAAATGTTGCTGAGCACTGCCAGTTAGCTGGCTGAAAGAAGGCTCCTTTCCCCTGCCTACAAAAACAAATTTGACTGGAAATATTAAAGCAGCACCACCCCTCTCTTCTCTTTAGGTAACCCTGTTTTAAAACTACAATAGGAAAGCAGATTGTCTGTTAGGCTGCCGGCCACTTGTTGGCTCACTATTTAACCAGCTTATACTAGCTTGTTATACTCCCAGTAATATTCTGTGAAGAGGGACAAAAAGAGATTATATTACTACTACTACTAGTTTTAGTTGATTTATTGCGAATCTTTGCATGTCTCAAAGTCAAATATCAACATAATTAGAATGATCAGTAAACCACATTATTTCAGCAGCATTAGGAACAATTGCTGTTTTTTTTTTTTTTTTTTAAAAGCAATCAATTTTATTGGTTTAAATTTTATATTGGTTTAAGGTTTTTGAACAAATACCATTACACCAACAAATTGTGGTGTTTTTACTCAATGTTTTTATGGCTTGAAAATATCATTAATGCTCACATAATTACCATTTTCAGTGGAAAAGTGGGTTTAGGCTTTTATTTTAAGATATCCCATCACATTACTTTAACAGATCACTTCAACACTTACCTTGGCTGCTGTAACCAAAGGTGTGAATTTAACATGAATACTTTTAATGCAATTGGTCTGATAATAATTGTTATATTCTTGCTGATTAGTTGAGTGAGGTTACAACAGAGCTGTCAAAGGTTAAACAAAAAGTGAGATCTGACACAATGCACAGTATTTAAAAACATATCCAAAAATAATTTGGGAAAAAATAATAAATCTGTTGATTGGTTGAAACTGCACTTTAAGAGACAGGTATTATGGCTGACAAATATATAAATGGTCATGGCAAAAAGCTTAGTGCTATAACTGGGACCTTAGAGGCTACTGCAGGAAGATATGCTCACAACTTCCTCATTTAACATATGCCTGCTGCTTCTGGTGTTAAAGCTGCACTGAAAGAGGCAAAATGTTTACCTTAATACTTAAAAAGTGCTATAATAGTACACAGTTCCATAAAGTGCAAATTATGTAAGGAAGTGACTGGCTCAAACTAAAAAAATGGTTTGTTGTGCAGCAAAATATTTAATCTAATTTATGGATCAAAATGTATATGTTTCTATCCCACTGAGATCTAAATGACATGATATATAATAACAAATCTAAAAACAAAGAACCAACTTTAACATGGCGTTATGAAACTCAATGTTTTCTTTATTTTTAAGTAGCTTTAGTGGTACTGTGTATTTCTGAGTACTTTTGGATGTTAAGCTAAGTTTTTTCTTGTCAAAGGAAATGTTTTTTTTATTATTTCTAAGTTGGATCACATGTTCCACTGATATCTCACAGTAAAGGTGTAAAAAAAAACGTTAAAAAAACAAAACGTTTCCATAAATTAGCCAACAATTAATCAATTTGATCACTAGCTGATTTTCAGAGTTATGCTTTAATTATTGTTATCTGTTTATATGTAACCTTACACTTGGGAGGCCTTAAAATCTGGCATTATTATTAGGAAAAGAAAATTTGGTACTTCTTACAGACAATTTAATCTGAATGGAGCAGATGTGTGTTAACAGGAATTAACAGATTCTGTGTCAAATTAAATGTATCTGCATAGCAGCTGAAAAACAGTGACTGGTGCCTTAAATCGGTGCGATATCAACTACTGGCAATTGAAATGTAAATAATTATGAATAGAAATGATTTAACAAATTATGAATTCATGATAAATAAACAGATCATGTACCTGATGGGTTGAGCGCATCAGGATGTAGTTGGTGACTTTCCCAAACGGTATTCCCAGGTTGATGACGTCATTCTCCGTGCAGCTGCCCTCAGGGAGGTTGCAGATGTGAACAACGCGGCCTGCAGACGCCTTTCTGGGTGGAAACGGCTACAAATATAAAAAAACAGACATGTTTTGAACACTCATATCGCTGACAAAATCTGATCTAAAATAAAATCCTGCTCATTTAATACAGCCACATTCCCAACTTTCTACCAGTAGGCATTTAAACTTACATTATACACAAGACAATGTTGACAGGATATATTACAACTGCTGGGCATTATACACTGAAACATGTTAGCTCATGATGGTGACTGAAGCTGCTCAAACAGCTTAATTGCAATGATAAAGTTAAGTCTTGCATGTACAGTCTTTGTCACATCTGGTATTATTTTTATTTGGTTCCTGGAGCTTCAAGGTTATTTTGAAGCTATCTTACTTTAGACAGGGTTCGAACAGATGAAAGCGGTCTCATCTAAAGTCTACATAAACTGCAGGATTTAAAAGTCAAGCATAGTGTGGAATACTTGGCTGTCTAACTATGTGCAACATTATACAATATGATGCCATTTATTTTTAGTCAATGGGAGTAGTGCTGTGGTGATAATGAAATTTTCTTGTTTGGATTTAGAGACTAGTCAGTTGAATATACGCAGACATTTATCATATTTGACACTTAACTGCAAACCTACCCAGGAATGGAGGTTCACCTAAACTCACTGGCGGAGAAAGGAGAGCATTAATCAGAGACGCAGCCAAAGGTAACACTGGAGGAGCTACAGAGATCCAAATCAGACCTTTATAAAAGAGTGGCAAGTAGGAGGCCATTGTTGAGATAAAGTCATAAGTCCTACTTGAAATAAATTGGTCAAAATATATACCCATGCACAAGTCAAATAACAACACAACAATTTTACCACTGAAAATGGTTGGTTATACATTATGGGTCATTTATTAAACATTTCTGGCAACATCTAAAAAGTTTTGAAAATGTTTGTTTTTGTTAATTTAGCGGTTGCAAAAAAACCCCAAAAACAATTAAGTTATCAGTAGAGAAAATTTGAGAAAGGTTTCTGAAAAGGTTTTTAGTCGATAATGACCCTACTTAATGCAAACGAATGATACATTTCTCAGATTTTTATTTGTAAAAAAAGTTGACTTTTTGCTCCCACTTCAAAATTATGGATTACTTTTAGTTAGTATTTCACACAAAGTCCCACTGAAACACATTGAAGTTCGTGGGTACAGTATTGCATGTAAAATGTAAAAAATTAAAGGGGTATAAATATTTTCCTGGGTACCATGTATCCGCACCGCCTCAAGTCTGAATGGAGAACAAATAAATGAACAAGAAGTTCAGGGTTTCTTTTTACAGAAACACTCAGGCATGTGAGCTCTTTTGCTTTCAGGTCTTATGCCTCAGTTCGTGTTGCACTTTATTAAGAGGTACAAGCTAAGAAGATTGCAAAGATAAAAACAGAAACACTTGTTTGGGAGGATTTATTTGAATTTATTATTAAATTTTACATCACCTGCTAAGGGACAACGGATAAAAATTAGCTATCTTGCAAACTCCAGGTTATTTAATTAAACTTAAATTAAATTAGGAACCCTATATCTGCTTTTGGGGCCAACAAACCCAACTCCGGGCCCTTTATGTCTTCTCTTCTACCTAATAAGTTCTGCAACATTAAAACTACAAATACTGCAATAATCTTCACTAAACTAAGCTGACAAACGTCTGTTGCAAATTGTGCTTGGCACATAAACAGGTCCTGTTTCTGTTACCATTGTGCTGCAGCTGCAGTTTCCTCAGCCCCCCTCCTGCCCTCCTATAGTCACACAACCTGACAGACAGCTCCATGTGCGGTACAGGCGGGGGTCTTAATCCCACTTTGGATCAGACGCCAAGGTCTCGGGTTTTACAAGGAATTTGTTCAACGAATACCCAACAATAATACAGACTTTACTCAGCACAAGTGTAGAAAGTCCAAAGGGAGAATGAGGATACATTTGTCCTTTCAAAGTCACCTATAATGTTGAAGTAATGTGTTTTCTGAGCATCTGATTGAATCACAGATCAATATTATCCCGGTTCTGTTAAAACCTGACATGCTAAACTCATGACAGGCACGTTTGTGCTCATTAAACAACTATTTTACATCTTTTAACAATTCAACAGTTTCAACGGGGTCATGTTGTTACAGCTTCAGTGAAAAGGTCGAATGGATGATCTGTAACTATTGAAAGTCTCTGGGGTGACTTAACGGTTTCTGGCCATCTGAAACTGTTATGATATTAACAGCTTCAGATGGACGAGTGATAATTCTATTAGCAGCGTTTGCCAGCTCTGCCTCTGCAGCACAAAAGCTAAAGGTTAGTGCAAGCCGAGCTCAATAAACAGATCCAGGAATAGGCTGATTAAAAACAAGAGAGAACAAAAGTTTTTATAAGCCTACAAAGTTTGATCAGAGCAATCAGTTTGACTACAGTCATTGTTGCCTCAGTGTTTTAACAGTAGCTGATCCCATAAACTGCCAACCATTACAGTTAAGCTGTGTTGTTTCTTGCTTAATAGCCTCCTTAAAATAAACTAAAACCTTCGATATGATCATGAGTTATTAGAGGTTTAGCTGTTGCGGTGTGTAAAGGTGTAAACTATTTCTGAAACCTTCTTACTTTCAGCAGTCTTCCTTTGCAAATTTGTATCTAAGTCAAGAACCAGTGGTGTTCAAACTTTTTATTACGTTGGCCAAAATTGCAAAGTTAAAAGTGAAAAAAAAACTATTTTTAAAGCCCTAAAATTATATTGTGATTCGTTTTACAGGCTCAACAATAAACTAAGTTTGCAATATGTTAAATACATTCAGTTTATTTATAGCGTCAATTCACAAAAAAATGTAATTAAAAAGGTTTAATTCAGTCCAACCATGCTGACAGATTTAGAGAACGTAGCGACAGAGGATAGTCGCTTGCATTGCCCCTGACTTTGCAGCAATCCCTTTCTCGGCTTGTCTGGAACAAATCGAGTCTGCTCTCAGCAGTAAGAACAGGGTTTCAGTCGCTCTTTTTTTTAACACACTTGCTGTATTTCGCCTAGCTTTATAAATTATTTAAAAACAGATTTGGGTGCACCAAAGTCAGCTTTTTAGTAAAAGTACTGTTAGTTATTAAATAACAAATACTTTGTGTTGATCCTAACAGTTTCCACTGTAAGAAGATTTTTGCGTGTCAGTATAACTTTCCCCTAATTAAAAATAAAAGATCTCCATCGGCATCCACAGCCTGTGGTTGAAGGTCAAAATCACCCCTGATTTAGAGAATGGCGGCATCTTCACACACAACCTTCCTGTTTGTTAGTGTCTCCTTGGGTTGTTTCTGTGTATTTGCCCGAAGCACTCTCTATGTTGGTTGATCAAGGGAGAAACACTTTTTGGTTTTAGAGTTTCTTCCTTATGTTCCCACACACACAGCTCGCATGCCAGCTCCTGGGATCACTTTACCAGTCCCTCACTGGTCTGAAACATTATACTGCTGTACAAGGGGGCAACCAGTGGTCTCCAGGTTGGTCTTCCAAATAGCGGTTAGCTGTAATCCAGTGTTTATCGTTGTTCTGTTGCAAGAAGCTACAAAGCTACTGTGTTACGTTTGCACTGACCAATGGACACTGCAGTGCAAATAAACTTGACTGTAAGCTTGAATTTAAGTGCAGAGAAAGCAAAAACTTTTTTGTTCCAACAAAATGTATGGCTCTTAATTAAAAAAACGTAAGAAAACGTGAAGTATCTTTTTTCCACGTTGTATATTGTTGTCTCTCTGTGTGTGTGTGTGTGTGTGTGTGTGTGTGTGTGTGTGTGTGTGTGTGTGTGTGTGTGTGTGTGTGTGTGTGTGTGTGTGTGCGTGTGTGTGTGTGGCCGCGCGTGTGTGTGTGGGGGTGTGTGCAAACTCTTTGTTCAAAGCAAGGCTTTCAAGGCAGTAAAAACCCCACATGTCCGGCCCAGACAGGTGTCTTTTTATGGGAACTAACATTAGCTTTTGCAGCACAGCTTGTAAAAATCTTTACACTGATACAATAAAACCTTTTGTCAATTAAAAAAAAAAAGTAATCAAAAAAATTATCCATCACATCACAGAGTTCGTGGTGCTGTCAAAGAATGAAAGGAATGATAAAAAGGAAGCTGTGGTTTCATATTTGAACTGTTTTTGCAGTCATTTGCTTATTTATTTTCAGAACGTTATGTAACTTGTACAAAAACCTTCAGCGGATTCCAAACATATTGTTTTTTAAATTATATTTCATTAATATTATTTTTGCTTTCATCCAATTTATTATATCCAATAAAATATGTTGAGTTTATATTGGGTACTTTTTGTTTTTGTTACCCTATACCTTAAGTAGAAGAGATGGAAATTAGCCATTGGCTATATCTGGTGCAGTGCATTTTGCACTTGTTAATATGAACATTGTCCTTAATAAAAAAAACTCAAAGGCAGTCCAGTCTATCTGTATTACCTGAGAGCAGTAACATTTTGTGTACAAATTAAATTGTGCTTTATGATAAATCAAATCTGAACAACATACATAAAGGGCTTGAATTTTAACACAGACCATAGATCAAAAACCTTTATATTTGTTTATTGAGGATAATATTAAATTGGATTTGATAGTTTCAGAAAAATGAAACATTTTAAATACTTTAAAATTTGAACTTTGAAGGAATTGGTCAGTTTACATGTTTGATTCTTCTGTTGGTTACAATCTGATGCTATGACTTTAAACTTTTCTTTGTGTTTAAGCTTAAATCAAAAGCTCTCAGAGTTGTATCAGTTTGGAGAAACAGAAAAAACAATACTTAAAAAAACTAGTGGTTCTGGTCTAGGTTTCTTTTTACACTGTAGACCATGTTGGTCCACAGAACATTGCTGCCTGAAAAAGTAACAGTCATATTCAATGAATTACAATATCACTGAAAAGTTCATTTATTTCAGTAACTCAGCTCAGTAAGTGACAAACATTAAAAAGATTATTCACATAGTTTTCAAACCTTTATTTCCTCTTAATTATGCTGATTCTTCCCTAATGAAAACGTGACATTTAGGATCAGAATATTTTGTCAGACCAATAAAAAACATTTTTAAAAGGGGCTTAATGAAAGGTATGTTTAATAACTGCTTAAAGGTTATTTTCAAATGGTATTTTTAAAACAAATGAGCCTCACTGAACACTTATACTAATGTATGGAATATGAATGAGTCTGCTGAAAAACAAATTCTCTAGAGATTCAAGTGAACACTAATGTTTTTGTATTTTTCATTATATTATGTTTACATTAAATAATGACTGTACAGAGTTAAACTTAAAGGGTTCATTCAGTTTTGTAATACATGTTTCACATGGAGCCTCATTGCTAATACACCGCTGACCAGTGGCGGTTCCTGCTTAGAGAAATTCTTTGCAACTTAGTACAGAATAAACCAACTTCAGCATCATTACCCAGTTATGATGCATGTTTTCCAGGGCTTACACTCTGCACAACATAAGACATCCAATCCGTACTGAATGGACATGCAAATAAGCAATAGACATCTTGTTCGCAGTAAAACTGATGAAGACATTTTCTTTTTCTTTAAAGTTGCCTGTGGACAGAATGCTGTCCTGGGTGGTGAGCCCGATCTTCCATATCGGGCTCACCACCAACATGATCCTCATTGGTTCTGACTATAGCAACTTCACTTTAAACACCAAACTAAGTTCAGTGGATTTCTAAAACCTCTGAAGCAAAACTACTTCTTAAATAAATAGTTCATGTTTGTCTGTTTAATATTTTTATGTTCATCTAAAGTTTGTAAAATAATGTTTTATTGTTTTTTTTGTTCAGAATATCCAGTGACAATATCCACTGAGGAATTTCACTTGGCATTGAGAAACCTTGTCATTAAATACAGCATACATTTAAAAGAAATAAGTGCAGTTTTTTATGTAAAAAGTGCTCAAAATAAATAAATAAATGAAACATTATGAAATAAGTATCTACATCAATAAATAATAGATAATCATATAATGTGACAACAAAATTGTGAAATAATTGAATGCATATTAAATTCTCAGCTGATTATTATGAAATATATTTCATTTTCCTTTTAAAATCAGCTTTATGGTTTTAAATTCAGCTGTATGGTGTATTTAATGACAATGTACCACAATGTGAGATACATTTTTTTATATTACATTTTTACCCAATAATTGAAATTATTGTTGAGGCTATTTTTATGTAATTCCAGCAGTTTTTTATTTTAAAATGTTATTTTTTTAAATCATTTTTTATTTCAAAAAGCCAGCTTTTATTTTAAAAGGGTAATTTTTCCCCGTGGCCTATTTATTTTATAATGCCACTTTTTAACTGAATGACTTGGCCTGTCAATCAGGGGAAACAGGGCGGAACCCGTTTTTTGATAGGCTGCTCCTTTACTAAGATAGAAGCAATCCCCTATCGAGTCAGTCCTAAAGGTGCAATTCAAATAGGGTTGGTGATGCACCTGTCTCCATGTCCTCTATTTGGAGGAAGGGAGCAGAGGTGCTATCACTCCCTGTTTCGGAGGCGGAATCGTCCGATGAGCGTCCGTAAAGGGCAAAGCCTATACGAAATAGAACTCTATGTAAGCATCGGCCAATGAGGATGCAGGTCCAGCCAGTTGACGCTGATTGGCGACAGTCATTCAGTTGAAAAGTGGCATTATGAAATAAATAGGCCATGGGGAGAAATCACCCTTATAAAATAAAAGCTGGCTTTTTGAAATAAGAGCTGACCTTTAAAAAATGACATTTTGAAATAATAAAAGAAAAACAGCTGGAAATATATAAAAAATATTCTCAACAATAATTTCAGTTATTAGGTAAAAATTCTATATGAAAATTCATTTATATTATAAAGCTGATTTTTAATGGAAAATGAAAATTATTTCATAATAATGAGCTCAGAATTTAATATGCATTCAATTATTTCACAGTCTCATTGTCACATCATATGTTTATGTATTATTTTTTGATGTAGATACTTATTTCATAATGTTTCATTTATTTATTTAATTTTGAGCACTTTTTCTTGTATAAATATGGCTCATTTATTAATGTTTCACAAGACTTTAGAAAAGTAAATCTAAAACTGATCATTTGAATTAGCTGTACTGGATTGTATCTGTGTGTGGTTTTATAAAAAATAAGCAGCCTGTCACTGTGTGTGTTTCAGTCCACAGACTGTGGACAGCTCCACGCTGCGCTCCGGTTCGGTCTGTCTGCAAGTTAGCCGGGGATAATTTTGGGCTCGTTTCACCTCACTTATCATCTGCTGCGTGCTTTTCAAGACATCTGCCTGCATGATGAACATCTATCAACAGCTGCCATTTCCCAGTCCTGGTCCAAACAAAACAGTTTTAGAGAAGAGGCCAAGTGACTGTGAGACTGTGGTTCAAAATCAAAAACGTGTCTACAGCTCTGCTCCCGAGAATAAATATGAAGGCTCAGAAAATGTTGGGGTTTACATTCATGTTTGCTGATCTTTTCGTCATTCAGTCTTTGAATCTGATGTCCCACAAAATGATGAGCAGAAACTAGACCAACCAAACGGAGGTTCAAAAGGTCAGTCAGTCAGTCATTTTCTACCGCTTATTCCATAGTGGGTCACAGGGAAGCTGGTGCCTATCTCCAGCAGTCTATGGGCGAGAGGCGGGGTACACCCTGGACAGGTCGCCAGTCCATCACAGGGCGGTTCAAAAGGTAATAAACTATATTTATTTTGGACTGGTGCTTATTTTAAGTTGTATTTTGCTTGAAACAATAAAACATTGATTTTGTCCGTTCTGAAGCGTCTTTAAGAGTGTAAAATAAAAAAAAGTGAAAGTCTTTTTGCTGCTTTAAAAGCAAAACTTGTTCATTTAAAGTATTTATGCATTTATTTAATACAATCAATTAAAGTAATACTTTAAACACAAATAATTTGTGATTTAACAATTAGACCCTTAAGTTGCAAACTATTATATCTAAGTACATATGTTCCACATTTATTGGCTCCCTCGTTAAAGAAACCAAGAAATGAATATTATGCAGTAGCATAATCTCTCACGTAAAATATTAGAATGAAAGGAACCCTTAATATAAATAAATGTTTGCAATGAGGGAAAAAAGGTCTAACACAACCACTGAGGCCAAAGTTATTTGTAATCCTAACACTTCTTTTTTTTTTTTTATCTATGTGAAGCATTTTTTACATTTATATTATACCCTTTTGAGTTCAACGTCAAGAAACTGAAATTAGTGATCCTCTTCAAAAAAAGGAAAGACAAAAGAATATGCAGTTCACAAGGCACAATGGCACAGTAGTGTTGCATCCCAGAAGACGTCAACAAGGAAATCTGGTCCATTAATTATGTAGGACATATGCTGCTTACTTTTCTACTTATAGAGCTTCATTTTACACAAGGACAGAAAGTATTTTAGGAAACAGGAAGAAATAATTCAACACAACATCCATTAATTTAAACATTTGTCTGACCTTTGACTCCGGCTGGTGGGAGGCAAATACTGCATCTGATGCAGGATAAGTCTTCATGACTCCTGCTGGCAAGTATGGTACATTGGTTCCTGAGGATACATCTGTCAAAACAACATGAAGTATAGATGTCATGAAGTACATCTGGGAAGCAACGAATGAAAAGTCGCATTTGATGATAATATAGTCAAATCCATTAAAAAGCATCTTCTGAATATTTCCGACTAAATCGGGATAAGCATTAATTTTAGTTGTTCCATGTAAGTTGTTAGTTAAAGTGTGTCTGAGTAAGGAGGAGTATTAGGGTCAATTATAGGGAAACAAATTGAGCTTTGGTTTTGGTGCAGTTTTTTTTTTTTTCTTTTACAGAATAAAATTTAAATATCAAGAATTGAGTCGAAATGTTGGGGAAAAGCTTGAAATGTTATAAATAAATCATGTTTCACGATTAAAGTCAAAACATTGAGAATGTGGTGGAAATAATATCTTAAGAAGAAGGTTAAATGCTGAAACAGGTTTTATTCTTTCCGAGCAGTTTTAGTCTGCGTCGGCATAGCCTCCGTGCTGACTATGAGTATCCTCAGGATGTTTGTATGCTGAAAGAGAAAGATTTGTTTCATTAATAAATCCTATTCTAAAGGCCACTCAAGGCACAATTGTCGCAGCTCTTTGTGATAGTGTCATTTTGACTTTATTCTTGATACATTTTCTTCTCTTTATTTCAACTTTTTTCTCATCACCTTGAGTTTTTGTCATCATCATTTTAACTATTTTCCTTTTCAGTTTGACTTTAATCTTTTTTTGAACAGGTAAGCAACAAAAAATACTTCCTCCTCGCTGTTTTTACCCACATTAAAACCACAAACGCCACTGGATTTAATTAGGATTTTATGTAACAGACCACCAAAAAAATAGGGTCTGTGAGGGAGGCAAAATAAATAACTGCTGGAATTACATAAAAATAGCCTCAACAATCATTTCAATTATTGGGTAAAAATTTTATATAAAAAAATGTATATTACATTGTGGTACATTGTCATTAAATACACCATACAGCTGACTAAAAAATTATAGATTTGCTGCTGATCAATTTTATTGCATTTCTACTGGTTTGTGCTGCTATAATTTTCATTTAGTACACCAGATTGTTTGAATGTTAGAGATGCATCGTCACTCTGGTTGTATGTTTATTGTCTTTGTCCTGCTGGAAGGTAAACCTCTACTTCAGTCCAAAGTCTTTGCAGCCTCAAAGATACTTTCTTCCAATTATTGCATTGCATTTATCCCCCACTGTCTTTTCATCAATTCTGACCAGCTTGTCTCTGCTGAACTAAACAGCATTCCCACAGCATGATCCGACCACCACCATGTTTGGAGGGATTTATTGTTCAAGCTGGTGATGTGCAGTGTTAGTCTCATGCCCTAGCGAGTGTTTTGCATGCAGACCAACAAGTTTGGTCTGCCCGCTGTGTTTTTTGGTATTCATGATGCTGTTCACTAATGTTCTCTAACAAATGTCTGAGGCCTTTTACAGTGCAGCTAGAGTTGTACACAGATTACGTCAGCAGATTTGGACTCGGTTTAATAACATCTGTCTTTTGAAGGGAATTTGTTGTATTGCATTTTATTCAGGGATATCAGAGTAAAGAGGCTGACACCCTTTTCAAATTCTACTTTCAGAAAAGATTTTTAAAACCTGCGTCATTTTCCTTCCACTTCACATATACGCACTACTTTGTGTTAGTCTATCACATAAAAGTCCAGGGAAATACATTAAAAGTTTATTTTGTAATATCATAAAATATTTTTTAAAAAGAAAGCGGTGTGACTATTTTTACAAGGCACCGTATGTCAAATTACTAGAAAAGTTGTTCACAATACTTTTTAGTTACTGATTTGTAGCCTACAAGCAAGCAGACTCAGGAATCGTGTGCTGTCTGAGTGAAACTGAGACTTGCGGTTGCTCAAAGTCATGTCCCTTGGATATTGTGAACAGTAATAGCTTGGCACAAGCTGTCTTTCCTGCTGTCTGGACCACCCACTGGTGTTCTGTATAGGAAAAGGCATATAACACAGTACAGACACCCATGGTCCTTCTCTGTGATGGTGTGAAGGAGATTGTTTGTTTATGCACAAAAACAAAATTTTTGGTTTTGTGAGCTTTTTCCTGCAACATTAAGATATCTCAGATTTTGACCTGCATTTTTCTAAACTGTTCTTAGGTTTGAAAAACAACATTCATAAACAGCAGAGTTGAACAGATCAAAATGCAACATGTTGAGCTATACACTATGCTATCCTACACTCTCTGTAAAACATTCTTCAGCAGACAGGAAAACATTACTCCCATATAAGCAGTAAATAACACTTAGTTGGAGGTGTTGAAGATCGATTTATACCCTACCTTGACTTGCAGCAGAGCAGACTGTGGGGTTCGTCCCTCCTGGGTTCAGACCTCCATCAGAGGACCTGCCGATGACATACTGAGGGGCTCCGGCTGATGTCACCGCTGAGCTGCAACAATCACAGAAGGCTGATTTTAGCTGCCTCTCCCCTGCCTTACTCACTCATATCCTGTGACAGAGCTCATAACCGTAGAAAGATTAAGACAGCTGTTTATGGGGCAAGGATGAGGAAGAAGAAATACCCCAAACAGTTAAAAATACTATTGTGTTGATTGCTTCTAAGAGGCAAGGACAAAAACTATGATAAAATTATATTCACATTTACGAATTGGGAGAAGCTAAAACCTCACCTGTCAGTAACGTACAAAGTTCGATTCTGCAGGTGTAGTTTTCCTTTCACGTGCTGGTCCCAGTCCTGAAAACACATAAACACTCATGCGGTGTCCAAAATTAGTCTTTAACAACTTTGGCTCACTAGACATGTGCTGCCCTTCATGGTTGGGAGTAAAGCTGTTAATGGTTCTTTGTTTTTCACTAACTTTATTGCTTCAGTATTAAATCTTTTTGCCAAATGTATCGCAAAAACTATATAATGAACAGTAATCATTTTATGAGATTCAGATACTTTTATTGAGAAGCCCATCAAGTTTATGCATAGGGTCAATATTTAAAGGGTCAGAATTTAAAGGGTCAACCCTGTCTTTATGGTCCTTTCAAGACATCTGCTGTTTGCCGCTGTACACAGAATATCAACTTCTGGGCTAAACCCAGCCAGACTCTTGCTTTATCAGTGCTTCAACCCAAAAATGCATTTTTTTTTTATCCATGAGTTGTTTAAATGTAGCCCACAATTATTAATACTCCTGGAAAATTTAGATTTAAAGTAATCTTTCAATTTTCCCAACATATTTCTTCTGACTGAAATTAACTTAACGCTCAGGAGTGGCCCAGTCAGATTCTCAACTTGAATCTGGTAGAGACTCTGTGGGGGGAGTTAAAGATTAGGGTGATGGCAAGGAGGCTTCCAACCTCATAGACCTGGATCTCATCATCATACTATATTTTGTAAAGTACAGTTTCTCAGCTTAACTGAAGAGGGAGTCTCAGTGCAACAGCTACGTCACAGTTGAGTGATGTAGCTGTTGCACTGAGATTTTGGTCGTGGCTCATTTTGTGGTACACCATCAGTGAAAGTTACTGATATGGGCAATATGGCTTACTGCTCAAGGTGCAAATCTACTGCTTTTTGGCAAATCCTTCTTGATACTGGCGGAGGCTGTTGAAACAATCATTCTTGAAGTGCTTCACTCAGACTAAAAGGAATTTCCCCACTGATGTGGATACATTTCCATTAAAAAAAGAAATTTAACCAGGCACTTCAAAGAGGTTCTGATGCTGGGGGATAATATAATGAATTATGTGGGTTAATACACCCAACAAGCAAACATTTAGACTTATCCACTTACAGCAAAGGCATACTTAAGCTTGGACTACAAAACCGCAGCGAGAATTAAAAATGGCGGATACATGAAATTGATCAGCCGGATGTCAATGACCTCATTTAGCTGTTCCACAACAAATACTTTGATATAATAGTTCAAAAAAACATAACAGAGAATAGATAAATCTGAACGGATGTAAAACTATGACCTAAACAGAATATAAAGATATTTAGAAAGCACCTGGACAGACTAAATCTAATTTTTCTGCTCACCTACAGACTCAACAAAATGTATTCATGGGCTAAAAATGTGGATTTTTTATGATATGGCCGCTTTAACACTTTCAGCTAAGCTAATACAGTGAAAATGAAGTTTTTGCCATTAGGTTCACTATATTAACTTTAATTAGCTATGCAGTTAATTGCATTCATCTGATCAGTCTTCAAAGCAGCATAGATTCAACGCAAATTCTGTGAGTCTCAAAACGTTTCGCTGCAACTGTGATGAAAGAGGAAACATTTTTGATTTGTTAGTTAGTTGGTGGCTGTTCCTTCTGTATAGCAGACAAAAAAGACATTTTGTATCATTAAAAACAGAAAAATATGTTTTTGGGACATATACACTCCTGTTTAGATTGGAGGGATAGCTACATTTTCTTTTAATGTTTTTCTGCTGTGATTTTAGAAACAGCATGCTTTCTGTAAAATAACTACATTATTTAAAAGGCACAGATACATTTACATACAAATGAAATCTTTACACTTGTTTTCATTGAAATGCTCACTCACCTTGAGGTTGTAGACCTTTTTTTCACAGATGCTGCATTGATGTGGCAGCTGAGAGGGTGTGACACCATAATAATCACTAACTTGATGAGCCTGGAGTGTCCTGGAAGCTGAAGATAAGGTTTCATCACCTCCATGCAGGGCCTGGTAGCTTCCGAAGCCCTGCGTGCCGCTGGAACCAAAAGAAGAAACCCCACTGCAGGACTTTAACTTGGGTTCAGGAGTTGGCTCTTCTGGGTTGTACAGTTCTGTTCTGGACCAAATGGGCTGCCCAACTGTAGGCCATACTGTAGGAGAGTTTGAAGGCATGTTTACTGTTCCAGTTTGGTTTAGGTTATTATTGCTTTTCCATTCCTCCTTACGTGCAGTGGAGTTCATTTGCTCTTTGGAACTTAACTCAGCTGGTTGTCCCTGCATTTCATGCCCATAGAAATCTCTGTGAAAGCCAACGTTGGTTGTGTTTTTGGCCTGAGATTTAATCCCCATGTACTGTCCATCAGCAGACATTCCTCCAGGTAAGCTGTACTGAAGACATCTGTCAGTTTCAGAAGAGTAAGTTGATACAGGCTTTTTTCCATACTCCCCACCTTGTTGACCCTTCCCACCTCCTCCACCAGGATGATCCAGTCTCACATTCCCTGAGTTTTGGTTGAATCCCCCACCCACCAAGGACCCAACAGCTGAATTTGAGGAGGGAAAACCAATCACCCCCGTGGGGAAAGCCCCCTGTGGATTCCCAACCAGCGATGGACTCCTTAATTGATTTAACAGGGGCTGGGACATGTTGACATTAGAGATTAGCTGATTGAGAACGCTGGCAGCGTTGACAGCGTTTCCTCCCTGAGCCAGTTTGAGCCGATGGAGAGTGAGCTGGGCCTGGAGCTGAGCGAGCTGAAGGCTTGCTGGAGTCAAGAAGAGCTGGTTCTGCTGCTGAGGTCCAGTCTGCACATTGCCTGGCAACTGGACACCCACCTGAAGGCTCTTCTTCTCGGTGTTGTCCAACGGTGGTGCTATAATGCTGCAGGGAGGTGAAAACAGCACACAAGTTATAGGTAGCACAGGATAAGTTCCTTCCTTTTTTTGTGGCATCATGGGTCCTGAGAAATTAACTCATAAAATTTATGCTTGTAATTATTTTTAAAAGATAAAGAACACACTCTTTTAGGTCGTTATTTTGGAAGGTTTACCAGGTTTTAGAGTGGAGTAACACTTTAGATTTTGGGAACAAAGTAATGTAAAAAACAAAACAAAAAAATTAATTACCATTTTTATTTCTCTGAGCTGAACAGGTAGGATGAGCAGGTAGCGACAGTGACACTCTCAACCTATGAATGCATTCATAGGTTGAGCTAATATTTTAAATAACTATGAACTGAACGATGCTGTAGGAATGTGAAAGGAACTTAGATCATCCTGGCGTCATTTAACAGGGCACTGTTAAACTAGATTTTTCAGGGGCAAACTTTGGATGTTTCTTGCAGAAGCAGACACAGCAACTTCACTCAAGGTGAGGGCTGAGTGACTGCTGAGTCTGTGTGCATGTGTGCACATGTTATTAATCTGTATGCAGGCACTGTTTTGGCCTGTGTGTCTCCCCAAGTTTTAAACTTGACTACACTGCCTTCGGCTTTGCTTTATACATAAAAATATGGCCTTAGGGCTCAAGGTACTAAATTGAGGTTTCTTTTGCACTCCATCCATCCATTCATCCATTTTCTATACCCACTTCTTCCATAAAAGGTCATGGGGGAGCTGATTCCTATGTCCAGCGGTCTATGGGCAAGAGGCAGGGTACACACTGGACAGGTCGCCAGTCCATCGCAGGGCAACACAGAGACACACACGACAAACAACCATGCACACACCCATTCAAACCCAAGCAATTCAGAGAGACCAGTTAATCTAACAGCCGTGCTTTTGGACTCTGGAAGCAAGCCGGAGTACCCATGCATGCACGGGGAGAACATGCAACCCCTCGCCGGGAGTCGAACTCAGAACCTTCTTGCTGCAAGGAAACAGTGTTAGGTGAATATACAATAGTTTTAACAATAGTTCACTTTCTCAATATTCAACTTTTTCATATCCTGTGAGAAATAAGAATGATAAAACTATCTAATAAAGCATGTGTTCATTTCAGATATAAATAGGTTTGTAACACTGTGTGTGCAACTTCATTTCTAAACAGCCAAAACCCTGTGACATGTAAAAAAGTCTTTATTTAAAAATAAAATGATTATAAGATCTGTACTAAATGTTCAATCTTAAATATGATACCAATAGCAAGGCAGAGACAGCAAGAAACTGGGACCATTGTGTAACCATACCCACCGTGCAATTCTCTGTATGAATGTGGATCAAGTTATTTTTTATTATAAGCTAACAACATTTTCATTGATAACCATCCTATTCCAACAACAGGGTTGTAAGAGTGAGCTACATCTATTGCACCCTCCACAATTATTAACACCCTTAAAAAAACAATTGCACAAAGTAAATGGTTGTTATGGAGACTTGGTGACCCTAAGAGCATTGCTGCAATGAGATTTGGAGATTTTTTTTACTTCTTAACAGTCCTCCTCGTTGTGCAACCTTGTTTGGGCCATTTTAGTTTCAGCTTGATCAACACACATCTGCCTTATTTTAATGGCATGTTCTCATGTCTTTCCCGTTTTGAAATGTAGCTAATAGAAAATGTGTTCTGGTCACTGCAAAGAGGCCCTTTCAGAACACGGACGTTCAAGTTCATGCAATGAAAGATTCATTTATTTTGAGCCTTTTGTAGACATCTGCTACTCAGTGTGGAGGGCGCACAGTGGTTGTTTTGACCCCAAGTGACTTATCTGCCTCTTCAGTTTCTGATAAATACACTCACTGTCTAAACTTAGTCTCCTCAGCCACGCATCATGTCAGAAATGTGAATCACTTGACACTGCCCTGTCTGGCCAGAGCTCCCGTCTCATTCGTGCCATTGGTTTGAGACAAAGCTTCGGGAGCTGTAAAGATCATAACACATACAGATAGTGACAATTAAAATTTTGAGCAATATTGGCAAAATAAAATCTTTTGAAAAGAAATAAAAATATGCAATGACTAAAGTGGATTTAGATTGTGGTCAAATATGGAAGATTTTAAGATGTTTCTCAGATATTAATTCATCTGAGAGCTGTAGAAGAATATCAGTTCTACATATCTTCGGGATGCCTTCTCTAGTTAGGATATGACCTTGTGAATACATTGTCACTTCATAAACCCATCATATCGGGGCTATCACTTCTTCTCACACTGAAACATAAACTCTCGCATGAGGCCTAGGCCTTGAAATCCCACCTCTAAGATGGAAAATTAACACTAAGTGAAACCTTGTAAGCTTGTTTTGCATTTAAGATTAGGGAATCCTTAACACCCTTGCTGAGCTGAGAGCAAACATTTGCATTTTCAGCTGAACCATGAACTTCATTTCTCTGTTAGAACCAGTGTAATCTAAAAATATGTGATTTCTGAAGGGCAGTTGATTTCCCTGGATTTAAATTGGGAGTATTAAAGAAAAGAGTTGGAGTCATTCTGAATACATGACACACTTTTTAGATTTTTATTTGTAAAAAAAGACCATTCCGCAATAATTCACCACTTTACCACACAAGATTCCTATTAAATACATTGAAGTTTGTGACTGTAACATACAGATGCATAGAGCTATGTCATGTTATAATATGGAAACAAATTGTACTAACAATATTCTTTCATGCTTATTAAGTTTATACATATTTGTTACGTTATAACAAAACTTTTCATATTCTTACAATATAAATAGTATGTTGTGGTAATGTGAAAATATACTGTACAAACATGACAATTATATTGTTTGAACAATAAAATTTTCATGTTAAAACATATCTTTCATTGTTGTAACCTAATAAATTTTTACGTGATAACATGGTCGATGGTGCAGGTAAGCGACTGAGAAAATGTCTTGTTTACAGGAACTAATTAAGTTGTGTTTCATGCTTAGATTGTTATTCAGCATTTTGGATAGTATTGTGATAATCATGCATACTCTGAGAAGGAACTTAAAACACACGACGCTATACAAACTACAGCATGGGATATGTTGTCACACAGAGACATTTACAGATACATCTGGGTTGAACAAAGATGTAGTTGGCTCAAAATTACCTCAAATTAAGGTGGCATCTTGATTCCTATGACAAACAAAATCTTTGAATATATATAGACGGAGCAATTGATAGCGTTTCTGAACGTGAAATGCTTAACGTTATGATAAAACATGTCTTTTTTACATTTGGGCAATAAATGATAACGTTCATACAATATAAACATTATATAGTAAGAATGTTATTTTTTGTTTTGTTTTGATATAATAAATGTGTATATTGTAATACCATGATAGTATATTGTTCAAACATGAGGAGTATGCTGTTAGAACAATAATGTTTCCACGTTAGAACTTGATACAGCTCTGTTTTTCTTTTTCCTGGGGGGCAGCTCAGTAGAAACATGACTGAATGTGAAAAAGTTCAAATGGAGTGAAAACTTTTGGATGGCTCTGTAGATACCTGACAGTCGTACTCCTCTTACTATCTATATGAACTAGTGTTAAGCCTAATCATGTCAAGCTGCTAGATTCTGACATTTTAGATTAAAAAATAAGCACATTTACATTTGATACCAGATCTACATATTCAGTATAAAAGCACACAACCTTTTTTCACCTCATTGTCTGACATTGAAACAGACTAAACTTTTCTTGTTTTAGGTCAGTTAGGATTATAAAAATTATGTGCATTTAAAAATAATGTATATTTACTAAATGTGTATTACTTTTTGCAACAAAGTTTACATACACTAGGATTACTAAAGAGCGTTTAAATTATTTGGGAAAGCTGAGATGATGATGTCATGGTTTTGCCTTTTTTGAATGATCCACATTAAAATGAGTCTGAACCAAGATGGGCTATAAGGCCACTTAGTGAGGAAGAAGCCACTCCAAAAGCAACAGAGAAAGCCAGATTACAGTTATGAACACCTTCATTTTTTAAGACATATCCTGTGGTCTCATTAAACTAAATATGAAGTCTTTGGACATAATGACCATTATTACATTTGGAGAAAAAAGAGGGAAGCTTGCAAGCTAAAGATACCATCCCAGTTGTGAGGTAAATGGGTGGCACCATCATGTTCTTTGGGTTCTTTGGGTGCTTTACCGCAGGAGATAGTGTTGCACTTTACAATATAGATGGCAAAATTAAGAAAAGAGAATCTTGAGGAACTATTGAAGCAACATCTCAGGACATGAGCCAAGATGACGAAGCTAGGGCACGAATGGGTTTTCCAAATTTCTAGTAGCTTTAATCATACTGTCAAATTAGTGGCTTAAGGATAAAAAAAGGCTCTGATCACAAAGCTCTGATCTCAGTCCCATAGAAAATATTGTGAGAAGCTTATGGAATCATTACCTGAAATGTTTGACTCAAGTCATAAAGTTTTAAAGGCAATTCTAACAAATACCAATTCTTAATTTTTGAAAGAAAGAAAAATATCTAAAATGCATTTTCTTTTAAAATTCTGGCATTTAGCAAAAATAAATAATTTTGGTGATCCTAATGGACCTAAAACAGGGTAGTATGGTTTGATATCAAAGAAGACAGTGAGAAAAAAGGTTATGTGCCTTTTTTTACAGTGTATGCATGTAAAACTTAATTGTGTGTTTATTATACTTATTAGTTGTGAAACGTTTTACTAATAGTTTGCCCTCTTAAGCGAACAAGCATGCTGATGGAGAGATACACTTACACCATTCCAGCCAATGACTCAAAGCTATAAATACAGGAGTCGCCTACACAGCCGTCCTCATACACTGTGTCCTTAAAAGACTAATATGGTTTCTTGAGCAGCTGGCACAGCCCGCGAGACACTTAAAGCTAATCTTGCAATGACGATCAGCAATATAGGTGTCAAATACACACCATCCAGGTGTGGAAGGGAAGAGTTTAAAAAACAGAAACAGAGGCGGTCCTGTGGGTGTGGGTGACTGGAGAGAACATTTTATCATACTGCATAATTATTTAATCAGTGTTCCTGTGAGAACATAATGAGGTGATAGACATTTTAAACATGTTTACATCGGCAGCACAGTAAATTGTATTATTTTTATGTACACATTTGTTACTCTAAGACCCAAATTAGCCAAATACTTGGGAAGCTGAGTTAAAAAAAAATCAGGAATATCTTTTATTTTAGTTTTTGGGGCAGAACAATAGTTGTTGCCAAGAAACACAGTGAGGATATTGATCCCCTTTTGAGATGGATAACTTGCAAAAGCAAGTTACCTTCTTTACTTACTAACTGAAGAGACATTTTAAATGCAAACATAGGCACATTATTGCCCAGCCAAGGAATGCATTGTGTCACATGTAAGCTTCAGTCAGATGGTGCAGCAGGATTCTGCAGTTTAGTCTGTCTGATTCTTGTGCTGCAGTTCTACATTAACATTTATTATCCTAGATAAATCTTATTATATTTTAAAGCAGCTTGAAAGTGACTTAGAAACCTATTTTGTTGTGGGAATTCTGTATCGTGAAACCTGGGGATCAAGACAGTAAACTTAAAACGTCAGTTTAAAACCCCCATGTTGTAGTTACATGTAGTATTAATAATGAATGGCTGATAAGCTACGTTAAACTATGTTAATGTCATTAGCCCATAAATCTTACTATCTATATTATATTTTGTTCAGATCATGAAGGATGAATTATTTGCCTTCCCATAGATCAAATTCAATCACATATTTAAACAGATTCTGTTTATTTCTCAGATTGAGATTTATTTACCATTAATCAAGAATAAGTCAACTTTAATCAAGAACAGAATTAAGAAAAAAATAATAGGAATTACCGCAATCCAGAATGATATTCATTATTAATTAAATTGCCTACTCCAAATGATTAATCAAACGAAAAGAGACAAACAAACAATGATGAAAAGAAAGATACTCAGCTAACTATTCCAACATCTATCTATTAAAGGTAAGAGGGTAAGTTTTATCAATGAGAAACTACAAGGTTCAGAATATTTTGTAAACTAATTAAAAATCTCACTTTCATCCAGTGTTAAACGCTCTTTCAGGATTTTAAAGAAAGGGGTTTACAGCCTAATTCTTAGGTTATAATATCTAATATTAATTTGAGGAGCAAGTTTAGGAGAGAAATCAAAGCAAAGCAGAATTTCAGAACTTCCTTTGATTTATGAGCTTCCAACACCAGAACCACCACTAAAGAAATAACTGAGCACCTTACTCTGGACCGTAATAAGTTGTTGGCTCACTTATGGAACTGACTTAGACGTCTGTTAATGCTGATCCCGCAGTCCAATTTCTCAGCTTAGATGCCAGGAGAATCTAGGCTTAAAGTTCACTCTGAGACTGGAAGGCAATTGGTTCTGGTTGAAATAGTCTGGATGCCTTGGTAGTTAAACCAGTTTGGATTTGGAAGGAAAACAAAACAAAGACCTTGCAGGAATGTTACGCCAGTTCTGACTAATATACCAAAGCATATGACGCAGACCATAAACCATAGCCATGTACTTATCCGTCCGTTAATTGCCTTTATAAGTTAGGGATTGTTAATAAATGAAAGAGATGAATCATGATAAAAATGCTCAAACCTCATGATTTGATACTCAGTTCTCATTGAAAGTGGTTCTGACCACTGATTTGGACCAGTGGACTTATTTAGTCTGAATAATATGACCCCTGATTAAACCAAAAAAACTCTGATAACCCTCAAAGGTGTGAATTATATTGTGTACTGCTCCAGCTAAATATTTTAGTTGTATGTAAGAACACTGCATAGATTTAAAAGGAAAAAAGCCATTTGAAAGAAAAAGCACTTGTCAGAAAACCCTCACTGCAGTTATTTTAAAACAAATAAACAAATTAACACTGTCTATTTAAGGAGAACATCTTAAAGCATATGTTGATTCCAAATGTTTAGAGTGAAGCTTCCTTGCCGTATCTCGGCTTGTATTTTGCATGAGGTTTGATGTTTTAGTAGATGTTGAGTACAACGTTTTTGTTTTTTTATCCAAAAGACTGGACTTGAAAATTTAAATAACATGAATTGTTTTCTTTTCTCCCAGTCTGGCACAATTTCATTACAGATTGGGATTCTGTTGCTACTAATTGTGTCCATTTAAGTGTTATTCTGCACACTAACCCAGTGTCATTTAAGATTATCAAGAAAATAATATTGTAATTTAACTATGGAACCAACTTAGTGTTAAACAGCTTCACAAATATTCAGATAATCAAAAATAGTTTCAGACACTAAAACAAAAAATCTTAACTGTCATCTGCCTCTGCTTGGCTGTGAGCTCAGGTCATTTAAAAAGTTACATCTTAAACAAAATAATTTTAATAAGCCTGCATTTTGTACAACCAATTATACATTGGAAAGGCAGTACACAGCACATTGTATCATGAAGAATTTTTGAGTCTGCGTGCGACAGCTGTGCTGTCATAAATAAGACAAATGCAATGCATTACTGCATGGCAGCGGGCAGTAGAAAAAAAAAACAAAGAAACATTTTTCCTAAAACATAAAAAATTACAACTAACAACAAAGCTCTAAAAATCTCACAAATCTACAGAAAATTTGAGCTTTGCTCTGACAATTTCCGTTGGGTATCAGTATAACTTTTAAGGACAGCTGCTGAATTCACGGTCAAACTTTCCTTCCAAGACGTCTGTAGCAGATCAACACGACGCATGGATCCCATCGCTCAACAGAGCCTCATGAGGAGGAAGTAACAAATTAGAGGAAGGATTTGGTGCAATTCAGGCCAAAGCATCGACTTTCCCTGAAACATCCAGCTGAACACTCAGCAGATCTGCCTAAATCTCTGACATGCCGCCACAGACAAAAAACACAAACCTTTGAGAAGTCACTGAATGGAATTCCAAGTTTCACCTCTGACACTAAACTCTCCAAGGCTCCTTGATGTTCTGACATCTGCCCAGCATCTGAGACAGATGGACCCCCCCTACCCTTTGACACGACCACTAATGCTCACACTTGTACACTAGAATAACATCCCAGCCAGTGGTCCTTACCCTGAGGCGAGTGACGGAGCTTCCCTGTGTTAAACGGACAGCCAGAGACGCTGGTGATGAAAAGTCACAAGTGTTGAGCGTGTGTGTGTGTGTGTGTGCGTGTGTGTGTGTGTTTGTGTGTGTAGGGACAAGGTTAGACCAACACACAGGAGCTAAACTATTTGGCCTTTGGGTAATGCTACTTCCACACAGGCAGTAAAGCTTAAAGGAGAGTCACCTGTCAGGTTCAAGGTGGCAGAAAGCAGTAAACGGCTACGGACCTTTGTCTGACCTTCAAGCTCAATGGGTCACCAACAGCACTGCACTCACATGCTGTTATACAAAGGAAAAGTATTTTTATTGAAGCAAATTACCACTTCTTGATTGTACCAATAGGTTAATAGTATGTGTAGAATATGTCTCAGAAAAACATAAACCTGTGCATAACACATGTACACAAGAACACATCTGATGGGCCAATGCATTAAAATATTTATTTATATTGCTATTTTCAGGCATAAAACCAATATAAACATTATTGTAACTTAAATCCCTCTTAAACTCAATAATTATTATTTATTTATTCTTAATTTCTAGGCATGCTTTGTCATTTTTCTAATCTGGTTAGTGTTGTTAAAGTCTGTATTAAATAGTACATTTAAAAAAGGATTGAAACTGACTGGAATCTAACCCATAAGCTTTCATCAAATGAGCAGAGGGTGATACACTCTGCACATGTTGCAAGCTCGCCACAGGAAAAAAGCTTAAAAATGAATTAACAATTACAAATCAAGCAAATAAACATTAACAAACTGAGGTTCCAGACAGAAATAAAAAACATGCATTTGAAGAAAATGCAAACTCTAAACAGGAAAGATTGCACAGCAAATGTCTGATCTTTTCGGTTCCTAAAACCCGACACCAATGATGTCTCAGTTGACACCAAGCCATTGCTTCAGGTCTAGTTTAAAACCAGGAAATGAACTACATAAAACAGCACATCTGAAGATATCTCACAATCCAACTGACGAATAAATCATTAACCACCATTGTTGTGCAAAGAGAGAAAACTGATACTACTTACAATATTTATAATTCAGAAATTTGTAGAATAGTTTTTAGTTTAACCCTGTATTTAACAGTCTTGAGATGCTGGTCGATAAATGTGGCATCGTTCAGCCTGGTGGAGCAGCTGCGAATGCTTTAGGTGGTGGGTGGTTGGGTGGGTGGCTGCAGGAGTTCCTGTTTCAAAAACTACAGCTGGATGTGGATTGAAAGCCTGAAATGTGTGCACATGTTGCCTTTCAGTCTACAGGAACCCTGCAGGTTTTCTTTGACATCTTGCTGCATTTCTTCTTTCTTGGCCTGGCATATCTGTTTCTTTGTTGAAACGTTGTTGTTTGTCAGAGTTTATGATCTCTGTCGCTGTTAAACGACTTTAACCAAATGTCTAACCGTATCCTGAAATTTAATTCTCACAGATTTTAAATCCTGGAACACAACTGGATCAAGATAAATTCACGGCTTAAAACACTAAACAATTACTAATGACCCTGACTTGTGTTCTTGTTACACATTCAACAAATCTTTGCTTCCGTGATGAGAGGAAAACACATGAGAAGGTACAAGACCATCTGGCAGCAGAAACTGTAACTGCTGGCCCTACTCACAAAGTGAGTCTGTCTAGTTCACTCTGTAACCGTGCCGCCACATGACAAGTATTTCCTCGATAATGCCAGAGCCAAAAGTCCTTCTTGACAAGAACGGTTGGACCTGTTGGAGTAATAATGACGGTGAATCGCGATGTGTGACTCCTAATAACTGTTGAAAACATATTCAGGTATGAGGGCAGACAGAAATGAAAAGAAAAGCAGGGTGACAATGAAGAGGACCTTAGTTTTTATATTTGAATGAAGTGTTAGAAATTAATAGTACTGTTATCCTGTCGTCCAACTGAAAGCATAAAGGTAACAATAATAATAAAAAAGACGACATGACATGATACTGTCCCTCTCAATGCATTTAAATGAATTCAACAACATATTTTTAGCATAGACGTTTTGGTTTCATAATTTTACCTGTTGGATTTATAAATATTTTATTTCTCACGTATTTTTAAGTTGTGCTATCCTCTTCTGTCTCCTGCTTTCATGTGATTTATGGAGTACTTTGAGCACTGTTGTTTTTATTTGAATGGTTCTGGGTGTGTTAAGAGTTTTGTATGAATGTGTAAATGTTTTGAACTACTGCCAAACAAATCTATCGACGGGTATCAATAAAGTCACCTTAAACCTTGATGCCTGGAGAAAGCTTCATGGTTTGTTAGAAGAAAAGCTGATGAGCCAAACAGGAAAATTACCAGATAAAACAGCCTTAGTAAAGAATGAAGCACAGAACCATCAAACTGATAATCAGCAGCTTAATAACACTTGAAGCATGTAAATATAAATGTGCATTGTTTCTTTGTTTTTTTGCTGTTGTTGCTCAAACTAACCTAATAAGTTAGAAGTTAAAAGTAGATTGGACATCTTTATTTTATTGTTCGAGGACAATGCAGATTTCTTTCTTTATTCTGAAAAATAAAAAGCCCTAATACAATTAAAACAGCTGTTCCCATTTTTAGACAAAACTAAAAATGGAGGACATAACAAAAGACATTTAGGAATATCAGACCAAAATTAGATTTTCTTTTTTTTTTTCTTAACTAAAATAGAATATATTTTTCTCCTATATTGCTGATAATCTCTGACCTTTTCTGCTCAGGTGATCAAATATTTTTCAAACAAACAGAAGACCATCTGAGAGTTATATAATGATGAATATTGAGGTAAAAAAAAACTACCACTGGAATATTAATGTTAATATTTATTATATTTTTGCAAAATTAAGTGCATGCAATCAACTATAAAATATGAGGTGTTAGAAATATATATATATATATATATATATATATTGTTGCCTAAATTAATTTAAGGATGAATTAATTAATTTCTAAAAATGAAAGCATAACGGAGCAAATAAAAAATGGAGCAAAATAAAAAAAATTTTTTCATAAAAGCTTAGTTTCTACTTTATTGCTTCATATAAAACACACAAACACACACTCAAAATGACAAGAAGCTAGTTAACTTTTTTCTTAATACAGAAAAAGAGAAAACATTGCTTAAGTTAATTTCCTCTTTTTTATCTTTAGCTAAAATTTAAATAGACCCATTTGTTTTTTTTAAAGGGGGCTTGGCCTGACAAGGTTAAGAACCAGAGCCTTCGACAGTAACAACTCTGATCTCAGCCCAAACATATCTAAGTTCTTCGGTTTGTTGGTGCCCACTAGATGGCGCCACACAACAGGCCCCGGGAGATCTGCAGGGCTGCATCAGTCTGCCATATGAGGGCACTATGCTCTTTTTTTCAAGGCTGAAAAGCTCATAGAGTCTTTTATACTGAATATTACATTGTTTACATTTGCAGGCAGTGATTTGCATCTAGTGACTCATAAAGAAAATATGCTTTGGTGACGTGCAGACATTCATAAAAGGAAAAAGGGATTTGAGACTTGTCTTTTCTAATTGCTTATGTAGATTTTGCACACATACAGAATCTGTAAAGATAAGTACACATAGGAAACGCCGTTAATCAAAAGGAAACACACCGTAATGAGGTATAAACAGGTCCTGGCACCCCTGGGCCTTGATTTAACTTTTGATGAAATGAGACACTGACTGCAAAGTCAACACATATTCTCCATCAAACCATGAGACCAACAGCCAGGGCGGGGTACATGCAGGAAAGCAGGCTCAGCTTCCCTCGCTCCACATTTGGCACAGTTGCAAAGGGAGCGGCTAATAATTTATGGCACCATAGCAGAGGGTGAGGTATCTGGGCCCCAGAGACACGGGATCTGGTCCCTCATAATGCCCACCCATCACTTTGATTCACACCACGTTTTATCTGATGATAAAATAGTCAGAGCTTTTATATTAAGGATCACTTCAAATGTCATCATTCAATGCCTTGTAAAAATACAAATACTGCTTGAACTTGAACTAGAGTTTTTGTTTTTTTAACTACTGATCAATTATTCAAATGCCCATGAAATCATCTGGTGAACAGAAAAGTGTAATCCAATTTAAGAATGGTTCAGTCGAGCTGGGTCTGTACATCCTGGTATAATATTTCTGCTCTCCTTGTTACGCTTGTGGCAGGCATGGCAATTTGCTTAACCTTACGTTGTAGTCCTTCTTTTCTATTTAAAAGTGTTTCTGCCACAGCTTCCATGCACTCTTTGATCATTTCCCAGTCATTGAAAGGTTTTTTTGTGCAATCCACTGTAGTCACAGTGAACACTCGTATTCTCGCTGTTGTGCTCTAAGAGACCGTGTTATCAGCCTTGTAGCTCACTCATACTGTCTCCTCAGTTCATTTATTCTCCTCGCCCTACAGTCAGACCCAGGTGGATAGCTTTGGTTGAAATTCTTACGTTTGTTTTTTTTAATAACTCTTCATATTTCTCATCTTTATAAGTCCAACTGATTCAGAACATATAAGGCAGACTGGCCTTACACCAGTTAATGGAACGGACTGAAGTTAAAAGAAATCGTATGCTTCTGTCCATTCATCTTTAAATGTGTGATTTTCATAGTCCACTTTACATATTTTGGACAAAGCCATCTTCTTTTACTCACTCATCTGTGCCCCACCACGTCATTGTAATGTCAGCAAGCCTGAGCTCCCAAACTACTAACTTAACAGCTGTTAACAGTAACATTAAAAGCCCCACAGCGGACTACACTGACGTCTGGAGGCGGAGCTTCAGCCGCCATAGTTCCAGCCGTTAGTAGGTTACTGGAAACACAACTGGTACCGTACCGAGTAGAGCGAAACCGAGTGGAGCGGAGCCACGCCACCTAAAACGAGCCAGTGGAGAAGGGCATTAGCAACCCGCATTCAAGGACCCCTCATAGCTTCTCCTTTCTTGTTTTCTGGCTGGTGGCGTACAATGATGTGGTGCATTACCGCTGGTTTGGAGTGTGGACCAAAATGTTACTGACCGACATAGCTGTCCGTCGTGCCTGTTCAAAGGAATAAATTGTCAATATCTACTTCGTAAATGAGAAAATGCTTTCGGTCCGGACAAAAAAACAACTCTCTGGGTCTGGATTTGGACCAGAGTACGGAGCGTAACTAGAAAGTGGAAGTAAAAGTGATAAATGCTTGTTAATTGTTTTGACAAATTAAACTTTGAACAGTGTTGTGTGCATTTGTATTCAGCCGCCCCGTGTAAATACTGTGTAGAACAACCCTTTCCTACAGTTACAGCTTCCAGTCTTTGTGGGTATGTCTCTACCAGGTCTTTACAGGTCCAGTCTCCTTTGCAAAAAATAATGCATTTTTAATAGGTTTAGGTCTGGACTTTGACTGGACCATTTGAAACACATAAATATGCTTAGATCTAAACCATTCTGTTAATAGTTCTGACTCTGTGTTTTAGAGCTGTTCCTACAGGAAGGAGTTTGAGTCTCAAAAGGTTTTCTTTGAGGATTGTCCTGTATTTATCTCTATCCATCTTTCCATCAGCTCTGAGTGATGTCCAGTGTTAGTTTTCTGCCACACATAGCGCTTTGCAGGTTGGCTAGAAAAATTCAATTTTGGCCAAAGCATGGTCTTCCATGTTGGCTGCACCCCCTACATGACTTCTAGTTGTCTTTCAACAATGGACTTCTTCTTACCACTCTAAAACGTTTAATGTCAACAAATCCTCACACCTGAACTGTGGATCTCTGCATCTCCTCCAGAGTTACAATGAGCCGCTTCTCTGATTAATGTTTATCTTGCTCAACTTTGTCAGTTTAGTTGGATGGCCATGTCTTGGTAAGTTTGGTCATACTCTCTCCATTTTTGTACAATGGACTGAATTGAGCTCTATAAGATGGTCACAGCTTGGAATATTATTTTATGATCTAATCCTTCTTAAACGTCTCTACAACCTTCTCTGGTAGGTCCACTGTTTCTTGTTCTCCATGATGCTGCTTGTTCTCCAGTGTTTACTAACTAACCTCTGAGGCTAGAAACAGAACATCTGGATTTATACTGAGATGAAAATACACACAATACACACTTACTATTGGCTTCCTAAGGCAATTAGTCTCTATTTTTTGTTTAGAGGTATTAGCATAAAGTCAGATGTTTTCTGTTGTTGAAATGTGAAAAACGTGAAAGGGTTTATGGGGTTTGGATGCTTTTGAAAGCACTGTGGAATGAACCCCATTTCACCACCAACAGTTTAACAGTCCAGCACGTCACTCTTTTCTGGCCTATCATGTGTTTTGCAGTTGGTTTTAAAGTAAACACATTAGCTAAGAAAAGGCTACGGGTTATCTGGGATCTGCTGACGCTGAGTGTCAAACTGGGTGCTGAGAGCTGGGCCCCCAGTGACTCCACCCAATTACAGAAAGTGAGATCACAGATGTATTTGACTCATTAAAGTTGATATTAGGAAAAAGAAAGATGCTGACCTAAAATACTGATAACAACAGGCTGAGCTAGACAGAGTTTCATTATAAAAAATTTTGTCTACAGTAAATCAAATAAATATTTATGAGATGGGAATTTAAGAGCAGGATCCGTCACAAGACTCAGAGGTGAAGTAAGATGAGAAGCAGGGCTGGCTTGTGTTGGCTCTGATAACTGAGGTTGACCAACCATTTTGCCTGCTGCCCTGAAATAGATATTTATAGCTGCTGCACGGGTGTAGATGGCAATTCTTTTTTTCTTTTTTTGCTACCGACTGCTGTGCAATAACAATTTTTTAAAGGGTGAATCTCAATGAATTTTCAGTAGGATTCAATCAGGATTAAGATTTACGGGCTTTCATTTTGCCCAAGAACGCTTGCAGTGCAAAGAGCATCTAAGTGAAGTGTTCCTGCTTCATGGTCAGCAACATCTGAGCTATATTGGTGCACAATGTGACGTAGCAATTATTATCATAGCCCCTCCTACAGCTCAACTCGGCTCTGCTTCTCTTCCTTCCTTCACTTGAATTCACCCACTCTCTCTTTTCTCTTACCTCACTCTCATCTCTGGTTAAAACAGGCATTGCTTTTCACCATCTGTCACTACTGTCCAGCTCACAAATACCAATCACACCCTGACATTCCCCCTTTCCCCCACACCCCCCCTTTTTTTGCTGACAGGACACCTGTAACCTGTAACTCTATGCGTTACATTAACGCTCAGCTTGGACTCCTGCTTACTTGCACAATGATCACCTGCACTGTTGTATTGCTCTTGCATCTTATACTGCTCTATATTTACTCTCACTCACTTAAAACTGTGCACATATATTTATATTATATTGTAGATATGTTTGTACTGTTTAACTTGTACTGTATTGCACCGACTACGCCAAAACAAATTCCTTGTATGTCCAAAAACGTACTTGGCAATAAAGCTTTTCTGATTCTGATTCTGATTCTGATTCTGAAATGAGAGGTCCTGCTTAGTGACTTATCAACCAATTGCAGCTCAGCTCTGCTCCTGCCTCCCATCGTTCTCACTGAGCAGCCCTTTGAGCAGACATTGTACTCTCTTAATTTTAGAAATGTATGAAATAAAACAGGTCAAGTTGTGCATCTAGCATAAAAAAAATGTTTTTCTCAAAAAATAAAAAGCTAAGAGCTGGTGTATGGATCTGAATACTGCACTGCATTGTGAAAAAGAAAACGATTAATCCAACTGGTTTGGTTTTGCAGCTATTACAGAGATGTAACTGGCAACAAATTATTTGACCTTAACTGATGTAGAGTCTATATTCCTTCCTTAAAGAACAGATTTGTTGTTGCGTAAAGCTTAAACATTGTAAAAAAAAAAAATAAATAAAAAGAAAAATTAAATAAAAAACTTCTGACAGCAACTGCTGTTAAACCTTAGGTAAATTGTAGCTGATTCGTAAACCATAAACCTTGATAAATGCACCTGGTAAAATAAAAGATCTAAACCATAATAGTATTTGACGATTTCTTTTTACCGGAAATTGTTATTTTGATAAACCTGCTCCAGGAAACTTATTAATATTCTGATTCTGTATTTAAAAAAAGCTAAGCACTGGGATTCTCACATGAGGCAGACACAAGAGTGTCAACCTGATATGTGCAAAAAAAATGGATATCCATCTGAAAGCAATAATAAAATTAAAGCCATTCGAGGGGACTTCACATCCCCCCGAATGGCCAAATTATGTGTATGTTGACAAAAACAAGATGCATGGAAAAATGTTAGGCAAATAAGCGAGCAAAGCAATGGTCTTCGAAAGTTACATATTAGGCAGTTCTCAGTTGAACCAATGTCTGCATTGACATGATGATAAAAGTAAATGTTTTTATCACTGAAACATGTCATTGATAAAAAGGTTATATTTTGCAGGTTATCCTGCTGGTTTTCTGGAGGTCTTTTAAAGAGGTCAAATATGTGGAAAAACTATTAAAAACTAAATTAGAAAGATACAGTTTACATTGTTTTTTATAGGTTTTGAAGTTTTAGCGTTTTCATTGGCACGGTAAAAATGTACTTTTAGAGCTTTTATGTGTGGACAGATGTGGCTAAAATGTCCTTAGTGCATCTGTCTAGGACAGATGTAGATCAGGCTTACATGTTGCTCAACAGTAAAAGCAAAACATGCAGCTGCAACAGACAGCCTACTGGATGTGTTCAAAATAGCAAATTATCTAGTTGATATTATGGACTTAGAAAATAAAGGAGGTTGCAATACCCTTTTTAGTTTCATGCTACCATGTCTAAAAGCATCATTATTATTATTATATTATTATTTTTACCTTGACTGCAGATAAATAATAACAAAAACCACTATAAACATACAAAAAGCTGGTCAGTGATTATTATTATTATTATTATTATTATTATATATTTAAAGACTGTTTTCTGCTTTGCTCAGCAAAGTGCATTTGTAACTTTGGTTTGAACTTTGGTGTGAATATTTATGGCAAATAAAACATGGTGACAAGTTACATTTATCTTGTAGGGAGGTTTAATGGTGTAAACAATTGTGGTTCTGGTGATTTTTCTTAAATAAACACAAAATATTTTTGTAATGTAAGATTTCCCCCCCACCACCGAATAAATGTACTCAATTAGAATAATATATTTTTCAATATTCTGTCAAGCATAAGGTTATGTTCCAGAATTTAGGTAAGCAAAACGTTATATAGCACCTTTCAAGATATACAATAATAGAGTGCTACACAGGAGAAATTAATTTAATAAAAATATGTTTTAAACTGAAACCACCAGGTCCACTGATCTCAAGTCTAAAGGAAGAGAGTTTCCGAGTCTGGGGGCCACTGAACATAACATTCATCTTAGTATGTGGTACCATAAGCATGCCCAGGTCACAGGACCAGCCAGTGGCATATGGGTGCAGAAACCATCTGAAAAATCCCTGGTACCTGTCAATAAAGAGCTCTCCAAGTCAATAAATTGCACTCTGAAATAAACCAGAAGCCAGTGAAGTTGCATCAGGATTGCAGTCACATGTAAAAGCTTTGAGGTTTTTATCAGAGGCCTGGCAGCAGCATTTTGAACAACTTGCAACCGCTCTATGGAGATTTTAGTGGGACATGTGTGCGTTGCAATAATCCAACCATGATGAGACAAAAGGAGGAATAATTATTTCCATTTCAGGATGTAAGACAGGAGAGCTTAGTTTGGCAATATTTTTTAGATGATGAAAACACATCTTTAGCAGGGCTGCCCATAACTTAGAGGATGAGAAAAAAATCCTTATTTAAAAACTAAAAACATGACTATATTACTATATACAGGGGTTGGACAATGAAACTGAAACACCTGTCATTTAGTGTGGGAGGTTTCATGGCTAAATTGGACCAGCCTGGTAGCCAGTCTTCATTGATTGCACATTGCACCAGTAAGAGCAGAGTGTGAAGGTTCAATTAGCAGGGTAAGAGCACAGTTTTGCTCAAAATATTGAAATGCACGCAACATTATGGGTGACATACCAGAGTTCAAAAGAGGACAAATTGTTGGTGCACGTCTTGCTGGCGCATCTGTGACCAAGACAGCAAGTCTTTGTGATGTATCAAGAGCCACGGTATCCAGAGTAATGTCAGCATACCACCAAGAAGGACCACATCCACATCCAAGAGGAGTAACTGTGGACGCAAGAGGAAGTTGTCTGAAAGGGATGTTCGGGTGCTAACCTGGATTGTATCCAAAAAACATAAGACCATGGCTGCCCAAATCACGGCAGAATTAAATGTGCACCTCAACTCTCCTGTTTCCACCAGAACTGTCCGTCGGGAGCTCCACAGGGTCAATATACACGGCCGGACTGCTATAGCCAAACCTTTGGTCACTCATGCCAATGCCAAACGTCGGTTTCAATGGTGCAAGGAGCGCAAATCTTGGGCTGTGGACAATGTGAAACATGTATTGTTCTCTGATGAGTCCACCTTTACTGTTTTCCCCACATCTGGGAGAGTTACGGTGTGGAGAAGCCCCAAAGAAGCGTACCACCCAGACTGTTGCATGCCCAGAGTGAAGCATGGGGGTGGATCAGTGATGGTTTGGGCTGCCATATCATGGCATTCCCTTGGCCCAATACTTGTGCTAGATGGGTGCGTCACTGCCAAGGACTACCGAACCATTCTTGAGGACCATGTGCATCCAATTGTTCAAACATTGTATCCTGAAGGTGGTGCCGTGTATCAGGATGACAATGCACCAATACACACAGCAAGACTGGTGAAAGATTGGTTTGATGAACATGAAAGTGAAGTTGAACATCTCCCATGGCCTGCACAGTCACCAGATCTAAATATTATTGAGCCACTTTGGGGTGTTTTGGAGGAGCGAGTCAGGAAACGTTTTCCTCCACCAGTATTACGTAGTGACCTGGCCACTATCCTGCAAGAAGAATGGCTTAAAATCCCTCTGACCACTGTGCAGGACTTGTATATGTCATTCCCAAGACGAATTGACGCTGTATTGGCCGCAAAAGGAGGACCTACACCATACTAATAAATTATTGTGGTCTAAAACCAGGTGTTTCAGTTTCACTGTCCAACCCCTGTAGTTGTTGCATGAGAAGAATTGCTTGCATGCATTAAGACAATGATAAGCATTTTGGTGGCAGCTTATATTTGGGACATTAGCATTTTGCAAAGTGTGGAAGCGTTTACTGCTAGACTTAGTAAATGAGCAGAGAAAATACAATGTTAATAAAACCGCATTAATAATAACAATATTAATAATAATAAAACATTTCATCTTTACAGAAGAAAGTTTCCCCTTTCTTAATTTGTGCTAAATGTAGTACAGACAAGATGTCAGATAAGATGGATTTCCTCTAAAATGATTTAAAAATAATATTTTTTTCAATAATGAAAATTGATTTGTATGGTTGTCTCAGATGCTGTTGAAGAGACACATCAGTATAGATGTTAGGCTTGTTCAGGGATGAGACAGCACATGGAAAACACAGAAGGAAACAGTTAATCACACATCCACACGGTGGATACGGAACAAAAGCGAGAAGCAGAGGCACTGCAGCCATATGGCTCAACATGTCTCGTCCATGGGAGCTGCTAGCATTGCAGGCCGCTCAAATAACAATTATTTCAAATTAGCCCAAACACCAAGAGCGAGGGACTTCACATCTTTTCCAACAGCTGCTCCGTAGATGGTCTCAAATGCACAATGAATAAAACAGAAACTGCAGAGGGAGAAAGAGAAATCCCTTTGAAAGCCAGTGAACAGAATGGGTTAGATATGCCATCTGTGATGACTACCAGGGGATTCTCTTAGAGCCTAGTCGCTGAATTATTACACATGCTAAAATGTACACCATAAAACAAGGATTAACTTTCTCTTTTGTCTTTTGACATATCAAAAATGTGGGATCTCTGCACTACATTTTTAGATCTTTCTTTAGCAGATTTCGTAATGTTCAAACTAGGACATGGTGATTTATGTGGTGATTGACGCTTTATTTAGTGAATATCAAAATCTATGGAAAAAAAAACAGAGGTTGTTAAGATAAGGAAGTTTTATCTTCAGCTCCATGAACTCAGAGGTGAAGCTGCATTTCTCCTCTCTGCAGGGCGCCGGGAAGGTTGCTGTCCTCCTAACTTCACGCTGACGAGTCACTGACAGCTGCCCCTGAGCTCTAACACACCCACGCATGAAAAAATGCCAGCAGCTTTATTTTTCCCAGTAGGTTAAACTCTGTTTGTCATGCCTTAAGTTATTTTATCTATCCAGAGATACAAAGCATACAATAAAAAATCTATTGTGTATATTACCGTCTGCAAATTTAGAAGAAGGACGTGACCTGTCACGCCCCCACCCCTGCCATCTCCCTGTGGTGCAATCGATTAGCCGGGATTTGATTTGACAGGAAACTCTGTGGAATGGATTTTAACCTGGTGATGAGTAACAGGAACCCTCAAGGTCCTCTTCCGTTAACATGCGTGATATTTTAGGTGCTCCATTAGCGTGTCTGATTTCAAATCTCTTCCTTAACTTATCACACACGTCTGCCTTGCTTTAGAAACGTCTCCCCTTTGTGCCTCTGCATTAAAATGTTACTTTGTGTAATTCACCATCATTGCCTTGTTTTCCTCCATCACCCACGTGGGCATCTCTTCATCCCCATGCCTGTCACCTGATGATAGCGTTGGTAGAGTGTCTGATAGCAGAAGCCAGGAATAGCAGGTGACTGGATTATTGTTTCTGCCATGACGCAGCAAAGGAAATTACAACTTGAAGTACAGAAAGTTATCTTATTTACTCTGAAGGCTCATTGAGGATGTGTATAAAGCTGCTGTCATTTTCTTATCTTGCTGGAACATCTAAAATTGATTATATTGATCTAAACATGAAGAAACATAAAGAATATTTCCTGCAAGTCCTGTTAGGTCCATGAAGAATGTGTATAGCTTACAATGCTCCTATGTTTGCATGTGTATTTGGATGAAGGATGTAAAATTACAGTCTGCACCTGCTTCAGGACGCAGCATGTTGTTTTTGCTGTGATGCCACTGTCTTGTTTTGATATAAAAGAAAAGAAAAAATGGTCATTGCTACCACATTTGACTTGCACTTGTGTAAATGTTTGCAGAAGTGGTGCATGTGTGTCATATGCATGGTGTATCTAAGTTGTGAAGCTCATGCCACAGGATTTAAAATAAAAATGTCCACATTTGCCTGGCTTAGATAGCATTTATATTGCTACAAGATCAAATTCCTAGAAAGGTGATGCTGGAGCATCATTTACATTGTGATATAGAAACGCATAACAGTGTGAAGGGTTCTATAATCGTTTGATAATAATATCTCATGATAACAAAGTTATGTGTAGTTAATAGCTATAGAAAATTAGCTTTTGCTGGCATCCGCTTCATTACTGGCGCTTTATTTAGCACTCATCACTGCTATCCATCCATTCTTATAGACAGATCTACTGGTACCTGTTACTTTTTGACTTCACATCATAAACTGCAGTCTACGCTTTAGTAGCCTTATCAGTCTCCTTGTTCCCAAAGCCTGCACCTCAGTTGGTCATACGTCCTTCCAGTTTTCTGCTGCAGCTGATTGAAATGATCTACAACAGTCCATAAAACACGTACATTCATTCCACTCTCTTCCTTCAAAGACTCCAAACAATCAATAGTACAACACCATTGCACTTGCTTTTAACCATTTGTCACTTTCAGTTTGTATATATTTTGTATTTCACAACTGTATTTCACTTCTTAGTTCTCAACTGACCTACCTGGTTAAATAATGGTCAAATAAATAGCGACGTTACCATTTAGCACTAATAATCACATAACTGTTGTTGAGGAACTTGAGAAAACAAAGACAGCTTTTTCTCGAGATGCAAAAGTTCAATGTATTGTCTCAAATTAAAACAACCCTTATTATCCATTACCTGTGATCCAGAGAAAGTCACATCAGAAGTATTAACTGTAGTGTTCTCTGGTTCTTATCTTTGCAGCATCACAACATGTGCCAGTGTTAACATCCTGTATGCTTAGTATTTGTTATCAGAAAATGCTGAATGTTGAAAAAGTCACTTTAATTTAAACTCAACTCCATTTAACTTTTGGAGCAAAGAAAATTCTAAAAAAATCTAAATTACAATCAGTGAAAAAAACATACTTTCCCTGGGAAAAACTGAGCCAATCAAGCCCTTGAACTCTTCATGGAAAAAAAAACAAGACTTAAAGAAACCCTTCAGTACTGCAAAATAAGAATAAAAGACAAAAAAAATATCTGATACAGTTGTGTCACCTTTTGTTGTGAATATTAAAGGCAGTGATTCTGTGAAAACCTTAAAAAAACGGCTTTCCTTTTGCCTTTGCATTTAAAAACTACGTAGGGTTTCAACTGCCACATTCAGCTTTGGAGCTGCTTGTTGCAGATGTTTGCTTAAGTCTAATATGACCTTTATAATTTCAAGTCCAATTAGTATAGAAATTACTCATTAGACGTGTTGACAGATATTTGTATTTCCACCTAAATTTCTATAAAAAACATCATCATTGCTAAAGAGAAGTGACACATGGTAATCATGAGGGAAGCATGAATCCAGGGGATTTTTTGTTGTTATTTACTCATTTGGTATCACTCAACATCATACATCACCTACAAACAAACTGCAAATCTCTGCAGCCAAGATGACAACCATGCCATAATAAAATAAAACATTTCCAGTTAGAATTGTTACATCAGCACAGTTATGATGCATAACCTGACCCAGTTTCATAAAGTAGCCGTTGTGTAAGGTTTACGCTGACAGACAATTTTTCCACGCAGACCCACACACCTTTACATGACTCATCGCTGAGCGCAAAAATATTCACAAAACCCTACGTCTCATTCTGAGCATCCTACATTTCAGGACAGTGACAGCTTCAAACTGAATAGGAAATCGTCACAGACCAAACGCTTTCAACAAACCGCCGATATTTTAGTGGCGCTCCGTATCAGCTTCAAAGCAACATTAACATTTTAGCTCAACTTTATCTACACCTTTTACATGTTAGGCCTTTCAATTTTAAAGTTTGAAAGAATAGAAATGCATAAAAGCCATATTTGCAAATCTTAAATTTGTTAATATTATTTTTAGCTTTCCCATAAGGAAATTTGTATTTTTCTAAATGTATTTAAATACATTAAATAAATGCAGCATGTTTGTATATGGATGCCAGATGTTGCTTAATTTTTACTTGAATTGTTCATATTTTAACACTTATCACATTTATCAAGTGATACGTGTTACTTAATAAATGAGATATGAATCATATCATTTGTATTATTTCTTTAACAGAGAATATAAAAAAAAAACAAATCTGTCTTTCAAAAATGCATCATGCCTGCATGGATTTTTCTCACACATTTATTTAAATATGGATAAGATTAGCCGAAAATATTGCTTTTCCATGTGTTTCTTAGCTAACACATTAGCTAAGAAAATATAAACCT
This sequence comes from Girardinichthys multiradiatus, assembly GCF_021462225.1. Taxonomy (NCBI): domain Eukaryota; kingdom Metazoa; phylum Chordata; class Actinopteri; order Cyprinodontiformes; family Goodeidae; genus Girardinichthys; species Girardinichthys multiradiatus. The sequence continues at coordinate 32,858,987 of NC_061798.1, read as the reverse complement.
GCAGTCAAACATGGCGGTGGGAGTTTGATGATCTGCCTTTCTTCTTCTGGACCTGGACCCCCACGGAAACGTGAATTCTGCTCTCCGCCATAAAATCCTGAAGGAGAATGTCAGACCATCTGTTTGTGACCTTAAGCTCAAGTGCACTTGATCATGATCTTAAGCACACCACAAAGTCCACCTCTGAATGGTTCAAAACAAAAAACAAAAACAAAAGCTTTAGGGGGCAGTTACTATTTCACATAAGTCCAGTTTTGTTTGGAAATATTTTTTCCCCATAAAAGATACATGCATCGTTTGAAACTGGCTTTTTGTATCTACTCTGGTTATCTTTGTATGATATTAAAATGGGCTCAACCTGAACATTTAAGGGTGTAAATCTGTAATAGACGAAACATTTATAACGGCCCTGTTTGTTTAGAGTAACTCTAAATATTACTGTTTTATTTTAAATAAAAATAATACCTATTTGGGTAAAAGAAAACTTACTGTAAATATGCTTTTTAAAGTAAAATGTGTTTGCCACAAAGGTCACTTTTCAAATGCTGGAAAATGTGGCACCATACATCCACCTTTCCACACAGTAGCCACAACCTTCATTTATCTTGACACGGGCCATGAAGCAGCCGGTTCTCAGCTGTCAATAAGCCCTCAAACTGTCAGCTGTGCTGCTGCTTCCTTTGTTGGCAGAGGCTGATCGCACAATCGAGGCCCACTGCCGCACTCTGAATATCACACATTGCTATCCATTACCACCACTGCTGACTGTATTACAATTGCTGAGTTGTTAAGTTATATATCAGCTGTAGCTCTGAGCTTCCCTCCCCACTCCCCCCAATTTTAAGAGCCATTTTAGGTGTGGGCCATTACCCAGAAAATACCAGACTGAGCACCATCTACACCATTACCTTGTGTAAGGATGGGGATTAAAGAAAAGAAATGGATTAAATGGATCTGGGCAACTGGGTCTGAATGCTGCCATATGTAACCCAGCCTCTCCACATATATATATAGATTGTATTAAAAGAAGACGTTTAAAGAGCAAATGAGTTTGTTTGGTATAAACCTAAATTTATTCAATTCAATATATTATAAAGTTTACAGACTTGCTGACTTTTACACTTAGTCTTGTATGACAGTAACCTCCTTAATGCAAACTAGAATAAGTTTTATATAACAGTTTTTGCATAAGCCTGAGATTTATAATGTGGGGTTGTTTTAACATGGTTTTTGCCTCCTTGATTAATCCAACTGGAGATGCTAGGGTGTTACAAGTTGCAGGTAAGATATTGACTGGTCAACCCCTCTTAACGGAAGACCACGTTTAACATATCTGAACTATCCTGTTTTATGATTACTTCATTTTCTGGTTTCCAAGCACTTTGTATCACTGTGAAAATGGTCTGGTTGATGTATACCCATTCCTCGGACTGATATCATAACCTAACTGTGGTTTAAAACAATCTAGCTCAAGGGTATAGTTCATACAGTAGAAACAGCCTAATTTCTCTGTATGTATATCCATTGATACTGCAGCAGAAATCCATTTTTTAAGATGACAGTCAAGTTCCTTTTCCAGGAATCAGGGCTGTTTTCCGGGGCATTTCCTTCCCCTCAGCAGTTCATAGGGCCCAATCAAAGTACCAGGGTAGAAATCTACCTCTGAAAACAGCCCTTGATGGGAGGTAGTACTTAGATCTATACGCTGAAACAAGAGTGGTGTTTTGTGTGAGGTTGCAAAACATTTCTAACTGGTGGATAATTCCCAAAATTGTGTTTCAGTCATCTGTTTGCAAACACAACATTGAAACCCAGACACTCTTGTCAAGTGTTACACTTTTTTTTTTTTTTTACATTCAAATACATAAATAAAATCTGACCTTTGTTAGTTAAATATGTTAGTAAAATGAAGTGTGGTCTTCAGTTTTTAACATCTGTCAAGACACAGAGTAAACACTCCCAACAAAGCAATTTTTTTCATCTTTTATTTTGTGAACCCAAAATAATATTAACTACGACCCACATTGGAAGTTTAAAGGAAGCAGGTCAGGCTTTGTGTGCATGTCATTAATGCTCTTCTGGACATGTGAAGCAGGCTTTAAGGGTTAAAAATCAGTTAATGTTACTTATTAAATGACTTTGAATGACTTTAATTCTCTTTCAGGGAGTAACTGCTGTGAAATATAATCACAAGCTTTGACTGCAGAACACCAGGTTGTAATTACAATCAGAGCCTTTCCTCGTTTTTTCTCTCCGGCTCTATCCTAGAATCCAGTTAATATAATAATAATAACACATTTCATTTAAAAGCGCCTTTGATAACGCTCAGGGACACCGTAAACGACAAGTTAAAAACAGCAAACAAAGGACAATAAACCCATGGATGTGGATTTGTCATCAAAGCATTTCGAATTCATGGCGTGAAGACTGAAAAATGCACGCAGTAGCATTGATGGAATGTTTTGGCGATCCTAGCATTGTCCAATACTTTTGTATGGACAATGCATACAGCCTAACATCCCTTTACCAGATTAAAAGAAAATATAATATTTATAAAAATATATGCAAACAGTGAGAAAAAACAGTAACGATCTGTCACTGCTTTTCTAAAAATCAAGGTGCCTAAATCTGTTGTATCTCTTTTCTTGGTTTTTGCACAAGCAAATGAAACGTTCTTCTGGTGGAAGCACTGTATGTTTGAATTGCTGCACTTTAGTTACTATTTTCCAACATATGGGTGAAAGTAAGATGCCTTTGGCTTTAGAACACGTGCTCCAATCCCCTCCAGGCCCAGCTGTTGGTGCCTGATTCACCAAGGGAAGCCGAGTGGGACTTAAAACAGGGGGGTGGGAGGACGTGCTATCTGGAAACCCATACCCTCCTACTGTCACACCTTTGGGGCAACATGCATTCAGTACATACTGCAAATTCATTGCTCACATACGTCACATATTGATCTGTATGTGTGACACATGACCTTGTTCAAATGCGCACACAGACTGACACAAAATGGTGAAGGCGTTTATTTGTATTAAATCTACTATCTAGTTTCTGCATCACATAATTTTTAAAAAAAGCTTTTAATGTTTTATTAATTAAAAGATATCAGTGAAATATAAATACTATCAGTAATATCTATAAAACAAAGAACACCACAAGACTTAACAGGGAATAATGAAAACATTATTCAGTTAGCCAGAAGGAGCAGCAAAGTTATTTTAGCTCGCAAAGAGTCTCTGAAGTAATTCTCTATTTGCAACAACTGAAGTGGTTTCAGGCTTCAGTCCTCCATCTTCACAGTCTTTACCTGGAACCAAAAACTCTGAAAAGACTGATTTCAATGCGTAGACCTCCTCCTCATGTTCACCTTGGTGAAGGAAGAGAGTTCAGCAGCAGCAACGCTGACACCATTCAAAAACAGTACCTGACTCACTTATGACTCATGATGCCAATCATGGGGATTAATTGTACAGCATTCAAGCAAAGAGCCTGCATGTAATAAAACAACTGACAGTTTCAAATCTTTTTCTCCCTTTATTTACCCCCACAAGGACTTGAATAAATCTGTAAGCAAATATGTTGAAGGTCATATGCAGAAAGCCCTGAAGGTTTTATAAAGCTGCATAACATCAGCAGACAAAGCAAGCACCAGAGCTGGCACAAGGTTGTATGGGGTCCAAAGTTCACTTGGATCTCAATGCCCAGTTATGGCTAAGATCTTCCCACCACTGCTAAATTCTCTTTAATATTACTCATATTTTATTGTTTGTTTACTGCAGATTCAGTACAGCTTGTTTTATAATTAACTGGTAAGCTAACAGTGAATTTGTGTTAATTCTCTGACTTTGGAGTCGAGTTTATAAGAAACCATGAAAATTGTCCATAATTTGTTTAAATTTATTTGACCTTACATTCTATCAGTATCCTTCCCTGAACCAAGCGGCGACCTAAAAGCTCACTGGACCACAGCACACAACCTGTTAGTAGAGCTGTCAAAATAACTGATGTTTCACTATTATCGATAGTAAAAAAAGAGATTTTTTGCATCAAATCCGAGATGGACCACGAGGTTTTTATCTTTTCTTATCTCTTTATCTAAATTTTAGCCTGTTATTTCACTGCACTTTTCTAGCTTATTCATAGGATTGCCTTTGTTAACTTTATTGTGGTATCAGATCAGGGCATCCTTAATTTAAACAATGACATCTGCTCCATATGGAAATGCTTGTTTATTTTAAATATTGTAACTTAAAATAGATTTTCTTACTTGCAGCCATCTTACACAAAATCAAAGTATATAAAACTTTTTATCAATACAAAATAACTGATCATCCTCTTCTCTAACAGTATTAATTATGTGACTATTGCTCTCAATAATACTGTCAACAGGTACTGGTTCTGTGGTCTTATAAATTAAGTCACAATAGGAACTACAAGTACAATACACTCATTGATGCTGTGTTTCTGACAACTTCAGCAAAATCAGAATAATTCACACAAAACACATTCACCCGTAATATAAGTACATTGATCCATCTTCATATCAGAGGACCCTCATGCAAGTGGAGTTACATCAGAGCTTCATTTAAAGAAGCGAATCCTGAAACTGTGAGAGTTTCAGGATTACATGGTGATTCCCTGTAGAGTCTGCCAAGGTTAGGTGCAAATCTCATTGGTAAACATACACAGATGGAGACTTCTGAAGGCTCTCTCTTGTCATTACTGTATTTTCATGTCAATATGGAGGCATAAAGATGTTTAATCTCGCTAATCGTAGTCCAGCTCTACCAAAGACAGTTAATCTCTGGAAGAGATGCTTCACTCAGCAAAAATCTTGGCTGTGCTTCCAGAATAACATTAAAAGGAAGCTCAGTAGAAAAGATGAAATGTGTTTATAAAATCAAAAAATATGTGATTATACTATTACATGTTCAGGTTTACAATGGAGTAAAAGGCTCACTTGAAGGAAAAAAAAAAGGTAAGGGGTTAATATGTGTTTGTTACTTATCCATTTTAAGAGGATAAAAAGCTGTCTATTGCAATCCATGCCATCTATTTTGAGAGCAATTCATCAAAGTTGTGTTTAAATTGTAACAATTAAACTAAACATACAGCCATAGATTGTGTAAATGAGCTGGTAATTTAATACTTTAGAGTAGGTTTTAAAAGCAGAGTAAATGTTGTCTCTTTTAGCGTATAAACAACCTGTAGGCACTTTCAGCCAGCAGGCAGACCAATCCTGCAAAGAAAGGACACACCAGTTTAAGAAGCCAGGTATTTTTTACCAGTTTATTACCAATCTATTGACATTAATCACATTTTTTACACTTTATTCTGTCATGGAAAAGCAAAGAAACATAAAAATAAATCATGTTTTGCTTACAGGTGGCCCTTAAACTCATGTTTAACTTAAAGCTGTGCAGTAAATGGCATGACAGCTAATATGCTGATCATTATTAAGCAAGCCATTAATAGTTTTATTTATGCGTTTATGGAGCTGAATATCAAGTGAAAGCTCAAAACAAGGGCTTTTCCATGAAATCATGCGATATATCCCAAAGTAAAGAGACTGTGAAGATGACTGCATCTAACATAAAAATAAAAAAATATTTAGCAATTTGTAAAACCGTATGCCTTTCGTCACAGACCTTCTTTTAATCTGTGATCAGAGTTTTCTATGTTTAATTCCAGATGGAGGAGTTTTTCATCAGGTCATCAAGCTGTTGTCTCTAGCTGCTGCTGCTGAATTACTTCAAGCTTCGTGCGGTTCACCTTGACCCGACTGAAAGTGGACCCCAACCTGGCCATGGTCGGTGTCAGGCCACAGAGGGCCCCGTCTTGTACCATGCAACTGTCAGCCGTTTAACATTGGGCTTACCCACAGTTGTTGCAACATGTCAACACAGTGATGAACACATGCTTAAGGTGGCAGCATGGGGAAGGAGATGACTTTAAGATTACAGATGGGCGCACGATAAAAGTGTGATTTCTCTGAGCCGCCACAGAGATTAATTATGGTATGTACATGTTCAGGCTAATCTATCACCCCTTCTTGTTCACTGTAGCATCTAGTCCCAGGAGAAGTGAGGATTTCATGACATGATATCACAAACATGGATCAGTGTTGACATTCCTGCTGTTATTTGCAGGTTTTTGTTTCTTGTAAATGTTGTTTTTTTATTTACAAACATACTTGTACATTTTTTAATTATCCTACTCAGTTGCACATTTCGTTTAATCTGAGTATGTTGTTTTTAATAACTGTACAATATTAGTATCTTATGCTGTAAAGTTGGCCTAACTGTACAGTCTCTTATTCTTACTTATTGTTTTTAGGTTTTTACCTTTGTGTGAATCTGCATGTTTCCATTTGATGCTGAAAAACCTGTATTTCCCCACTTTGGGACAACAAATGATATTTTTATTCTATTCTATCCTGTAATTGAAATTCATCTTGCATCTGTAGTGAGTTAATATGCTTGAATGATCTATAAGCCGTTGCCAAAAAAAGGATCTGGGGCATAGACAAAAGAACTCAATAAAAAAGGACAATGAACTAGATTACATCTATTTTCTTCAACTTCGTTGACACGTGCACATTCAGCCAAAGGAAAACTGTCCGCAAAAGCTCACAACTTTGATAAAAAGGACAATTTGATCTTTCAGGTGATGCCATGAAGTGTTTTCTGTCACAGATGTGTCATTTTATCAGGCAACCTGTCTAATGTTTAACCTGCTGACCTTTTGAGGTAAGTGTGAGGATTAAGCCAGTGAAAGATGGATGGATGAATGTTGTATTGTGTGAATTATACAGTGTTTGGTGTAAAGGGTGTTCATATCTAGGTTTTAACATTTCATACAGAGCTGCATGGTACCAGTTTTAAATGAGCAAAGAAAAAAGAAAACAAAAGTTGTGGCAACAGCTGGAATATAAAGTGTCTGTTTCTGATCCTGTTTTGGGCTGAAATATATAGAACTTGTGTTTTGTTTTGGTTCAAATCTTATTCTTCTGTTGTTTCCCCTAATATTTGTTTAATAAGTGCCAGAATGGAGGATGCATGAAACTTACCATTAGCTGACAGACTGAATTTGACTTTTACCTGCATCTGGCTTGTGTGATGTAGGGCAGCCGGTCCATGGCCAAAGCAAGTTAACCTGCTGTTTAGGGCCCTCTGGCAAACAGGGGGCCACTATGGTATACAAATGATCACACAGAATAAAGATTTAGGATGTTTTTAAGGAAAGTCAACATCAAAAGTTACTTTGACAGTTTCTAATTTGTAAATATGAAAGAACTAAAACATCTTTAAAGTTACTAAATTTTTTACCTTCAGGTCAGCGCTACAGAGTGCTAAAACCAGCCGCCACAGAGACAGTTTCTTCCCACAGGCTGTTTCTCTGATGAACACTTGACAGTCAGAGTTCCAGAAAACCATGTTGATTGAGACTGATCTCACCTTATCTTCTTATCATACTTTGTAAAGTCACTTGTGTAAATCTGTACATTTAAAATGATATTTTTTATTTCTATTTATTATATAATATAAAAAAAATAATAATAAATCACTCGGAGCAAAGTGTACTGGAGTCAAATTCCTTGTTTGTGTGCACAAACTTGGCAATGAAGCTGATTCTGATTCTGATTTATGTTAAAACTTAACAACAAACTTATTTACTGCCCCTGGTTTCATCATTTATACCAAATGTTTCTGTGTTAAGGCTTACATTTTGGGCGCACTGTAAATATATTATATATATATTTATATATATAAAATGTCCCATAGTGAATCCTGCTAATCTGGAAACACAAGTTCCGTTTTTTTTAAAGCTACAAAAAATAATCATGAATTAACCCCAAAAATAAATCATAAGTTGGAAAAACAGCCATGCTTGACACATGAACAACTTTGCCTTGACATGTAACCCTGGCTTTTCCTCCTCAACAGCACATGTCAAGAAATATTTAAACTGACAAAAACACACTGTGAAATTAAATAAATCAGACAGATAGAGGCACATGAGGTCATAACCTTCCAGTGGCACTGTCACAAGTCAGTGTGCTGATAAAGACCTGCAGGAGCATGCAGGTAAAATGTGGCCGAACCCGCCATGCTTCAGTGATATACAGCCGGCAGCTGGGACGGAGCAGTAAGATGAGCAAAGAGAACGAGCAAAACGAGGGGAGGCATGAACGCTAATGGGAAAAAGATGTGCCAAAACATGTTTAACATGCTTTACTTATCCCTTTACCACAAACTACACAGACACGTCAGCACCAAATGAAAGAAAACACAAACTGGAGCCAGCCTAAGCCTTGCAGCTTGTTAGAGAAAATGACTGAACCATCTATACCCCATCCTCCAGCCATGCATGAACAAACAGGGGTATAAATTTATCTCCAGCATGGGAAACATTTGCTTTTAAAAGTTAAATTCACAAATGTGGAAAAACTGATTCTGTACTAGCAATGTATTTAAATCTGAATAAACATAACAATTCATCTGTGTGCTAAAGGTTTCAGACTGAATTTAGGATTCATGAGAAACAAATGTTGTTTCCTGTAGCATTAGCTGCAAAGATGCTTGTGCAGAAAAAAATTATTAAAACATTTCTTTTTTCATATATTGTATTCAGATAATCAGTAAAACTGTTAGTTAAGTGGAAAAGTTTACAATAAAAGTCTCTTGCAGGAGCTGCACTGAATTATATAAAAGATATCTAAGTGACGTTTTTTATTTTATTTCTATACACTGGTGATTAAATGTCTAAACCTAAATTCAGGTTATATTTTTATTCACAAAGTCACCCTTATTTTTTGGTAAAGCTGTTGATTTTTGTAATTCTGCCCCTGCTAATGAAACTTACTTACTTAATTTGTAACATAACGTAATAGTGAAAAGGTTTATTAATAATAATTAGAGTCAGGCATTCAAGGAAATCACTCTGTAGATTTTAAAGCTCTTGAGGCAAATTTATACCATGGAAAAAGTGTAAAATCAAACACAAAAACAAAATAAATCGAAATAAATAAAAAATGATTAAACTCACCATGGGTACGATACAGTACAACATGATAAAAAAAATAATGAAGGAGCACTAAAGGTCTAATAGAAACAAAAAGCTTCTAAAATTAGGAATAAAAATAAGAAATGAAATATTTTTCTTTGTTTTCAGGAAGTGCATGATGCTTTTAATGGATAAAAATCAGATTTTTTTTTACATATCAAATATGTATCTGCACATCCTTAATTTGCTTTTGATCTAAATTAAGCTGCAGACAACAAAGCCATGTTTGGGCTGTTGGAGGAAACCAAAGGAAATCTTTCATTCACACATGAAAACAGGAAATTTCTCCTAGATGTCGGCACCGCTTGGAGCCGGGAAAACATTGCCTGAAAACCTCATGTTTAGTGAACAATGAGGCCAAATTAAGCTAAATGCTGTAAAATGCAGCCAACTTGATGTTTGTTGTTCCAATATTTGTTATTGGTCTGACGCTTTATTAAAGTGGAGTACCTCCCAGAATAAATCTGACAAGTGCTAAATGCAAAATAAATAAATAAATAAATAAAATGCAACCAGGTTTGTTAAATTAAGACCTAAATGATGTTCACACAAAAATCTGGTGGATTCCACCAGTGATGAACAGACTTATTGCAGTACTTAGTCCTAACTAAATGATTTCTTTTAAAGACAGTTTTAGTTTAAGACACATTATACTATAATTTCCCATTTCAACAAGTTTTAGATATAAATCAAGGTTTAAAACAAAGCAGTAATTATTTGATCCTTTTAAGTTAAAATAAGACAATTGCATTTTTTAAAAGGTAAGGGTTTACTTAGAGTTTTTTGTGATGCTGAAAGTAGCGTATTTCACAATAAAATGTAACTGTTCTTTACAGAAGACTTAGTATTTTAGCGTGGTGTAGTAGATTCACATTTTCCCCCGTTTTTGCCAATTCTGAATAGTTGAGAGGAAAGCTTGGTACATAAAAATATGTCTTGCTTTACAAACTGCTTATTTGGTTTCTTTTTACAACTAGATTCATGTAAGAGAAGTTTTCTTTCCCCTTTAAAACATTTTTCTTTATTTATTTTAACTTACCTTGGTGCAACATATACAATAAAATGGCAAAAACACCTTATTTTAGTCTATAATTTAATGTTTAGTTAAGACCAACATTACATATTTAATTCATCTCCCTGTAAAATTCCTTATCAGCTTTTTTGAAATAATGGGGAACGCTTTGACTGCCATGACACAGACAAAACAAAAATGAAGGTCAATTAGCTTTTTTTGTGCACCCATCCTGACACTTTTTGGGTTTATATAATTTCCTCTTACCTCTGCAGTGCTTCGTTCATGTCAGGGACGTATCCGCCACCCTGTCCTTTGCCCAGCATTTTTGTTTGGCCTCTGTTAATACTGTCAATGGTTCTTGTCCAATCCCAAGTTTGCTGCATGTCACAGAGGACTCGGTAGCACCACCTGCAACCTTTACGCCTCTAACTGGCTGCAGAAGACCTGCCACGACCCAAACACAGCTACTCCTGTTTAGGCCAATTTCTCTGGCCTGCTCTGTTTAGCTTTCTCCTCTGTGGACGGACAGATGATAACAAGACTTGTAATTGGGAAAAGACGCACACAGAGACCTCAGCTACTCCTGATTGACAGCTGCAAAAGCAGCAGAGTCACCTTCAGATCTGCCTCTTTAACGTCCTGTTCCTGCGAAGAATGCTCCTTACTTTCTTTACGCAATGTGTTCTTAAGAACTTGAGGAAATGAGAGTAGTTCCTCTTCAGGGAGAATCTAATGGTTGACTGAAAGAAGAGGGAGGTGGGCTCAGGGATGGCAGAGGGGGTTGAGTTATCAGAGACCAAATGGGAGTCCCTGCTTCATGCGGCACAACAACAGGGGCAGAAAGTCCCTGCAGCCACTGCTGATTATCACCTCTGTAGCCCCTCACGCAGCCTGGCAGCGAGCAGCCACCGAAGGATGCACCAGGCTTCTGGGAATGCCATCAGTCACTCAGCCATGTCGGGATCAATTTGGTTGCTGAATCATCCAAGGTTTCCAGTTTCCTGCCTTGGAACACAGTGTCAGATTATTCACATTTTGTAGTGGTCTGACAGCTTGAGGGATCACAGCTATGACCCAAACAGCATTGTATGGCAGGACTGATAATAGATCGGCATTACAGAAGGAATACACAGAGCAGGAGTGCATAAGCACCTCCTAATACACAGCAGAGCGAGGAGACGGGGGGTGGGGGTTAATGTTGGTAAATGTTTATTTTGACTGGACAGGAAATAGATTTTGGCACAAGTGTTGCGACTGCTAGACTGTTTCCAAAGGAGCTGCCTTTTCAACTCTGCTTACTTCTATTTCCTACCCGTATAAAAACCATTTCAAGCCCATACTCTTCATCACCACCTTGACATTCTCCCTTTCCCCCACACCCCCCCTTTTTTGCTGACAGGACACTTGTAACTTGTAACTTTATGTGTTACATTAACGCTCAGCTTGGATTCCTGCTTTACTTGCACTGCCATAATTGCACAATGATCACCTGCACTGTTGTATTGCTCTCGCACCCAATACTGCTCTATATTTACTCTCACTCACTTAAAACTGTGCACATATATTTATATTATATTGTTGATATGTTTATACTGTTTAATTTGTACTGTATTGCACCGACTACGCCAAAACAAATTCTTTGTATGTCCAAAAACGTACTTGGCAATAAAGCTTTTCTGATTCTGATTCTGATTCTGATCACAGAATATTAGTTTATTGCCCAAGTAGTCAAGAACCTTAACAAATTATGAATATAAACCATAAAATGCACAATGTTAAATAGAATTTTAATTATTTGTGCTGAAGATTTTATTTTACACTTTATTTCCATTGTGTGTGGTTCTAACCCCTTACAGAGAAGTCAGCTCTTATAAAATATTAAAGATAACAATCTTTCACCAAATGAAAATAACTTGGACCCAATGACTTGGGTTGCATAATGACCTTGCATTAACAGCCTATAGGCTTAAAGTAAAAAGGAGACCCATATGGGTCTAGATTTCCTAATATCATACATATGGTCAGGGACGTGCACAGATAGACACAAGCTGGTGCTAGAGCACCTGCCCTTTGATCCTATGGACAAAAAAGTGTCCTCCTGAAATCTTTTTATTTTATTTTTTTTACAGTGTATAGTGTGAGGCCCAAGGTAAAATTTCAGAATTTAAAGGCCTATAATACCAGTGCCCCACGTTTTGAAATTTTGATTGACAGCACAGGGTGCCCTTTTTTTCCACTTGCGCACCTGCCCCTCAAAATGTCTGTGCCCCCCACTGCATATGGTGCACAACTGGTCTTGATGATATTAGAAAAAGGCTCACCGAGTACCCATCATCTCTGAGTAAAATTATTTACACACACATGTTGGCTTGGGAACAACTTTCTGCTGGTAAATATTACAGGTCCTTCTCAAAATATTAGCATATTATGATAAAGTTCATTATTTTCCATAATGTCATGATGAAAATTTAACATTCATATATTTTAGATTCATTGCACACTAACTGAAATATTTCAGGTCTTTATTGTCTTAATACGGATGATTTTGGCATACAGCTCATGAAAACCCAAAATTCCTATCTCACAAGATATTAGCATATAATTAAAAGGGTCTCTAAACGAGCTATGAACCTAATCATCTGAATCAACGAGTTAACTCTAAACACCTGCAAAAGATTCCTGAGGCCTTTAAAACTCCCAGCCTGGTTCATCACTCAAAACCCCAATCATGGGTAAGACTGCCGACCTGACTGCTGTCCTGAAGGCCACTATTGACACCCTCAAGCAAGAGGGTAAGACACAGAAAGAAATTTCTGAACAAATAGGCTGTTCCCAGAGTGCTGTATCAAGGCACCTCAGTGGGAAGGAAAAGGTGTGGCAGAAAACGCTGCACAACGAGAAGAGGTGACCGGACCCTGAGGAAGAATGTGGAGAAGGGCCGATTCCAGACCTTGGGGGACCTGCGGAAGCAGTGGACTGAGTCTGGAGTAGAAACATCCAGAGCCACCGTGCACAGGCGTGTGCAGGAAATGGGCTACAGGTGCCGCATTACCCAGGTCAAGCCACGTTTGAACCAGAAACAGCGGCAGAAGTGCCTGACCTGGGCTACAGAGAAGCAGCACTGGACTGTTGCTCGGTGGTCCAAAGTACTTTTTTCGGATGAAAGCAAATTCTGCATGTCATTCGGAAATCAAGGTGCCAGAGTCTGGAGGAAGACTGGGGAGAAGGAAATGCCAAAATGCCAGACGTCCAGTGTCAACTACCCACAGTCAGTGATGGTCTGGGGTGCCGTGTCAGCTGCTGGTGTTGGTCCACTGTGTTTTATCAAGGGCAGGGTCAATGCAGCTAGCTATCAGGAGATTTTGGAGCACTTCATGCTTCCATCTGCTGAAAAGCTTTATGGAGATGAAGATTTCGTTTTTCAGCACGACCTGGCACCTGCTCACAGTGCCAAAACCACTGGTAAATGGTTTACTGACCATGGTATCACTGTGCTCAATTGGCCTGCCAACTCTCCTGACCTGAACCCCATAGAGAATCTGTGGGATATTGTGAAGAGAACGTTGAGAGACTCAAGACCCAACACTCTGGATGAGCTAAAGGCCGCTATCGAAGCATCCTGGGCCTCCATAAGACCTCAGCAGTGCCACAGGCTGATTGCCTCCATGCCACGCCGCATTGAAGCAGTCATTTCTGCCAAAGGATTCCCGACCAAGTATTGAGTGCATAACTGTACATGATTATTTGAAGGTTGACGTTTTTTGTATTAAAAACACTTTTCTTTTATTGGTCGGATGAAATATGCTAATTTTGAGAGATAGGAATTTTGGGTTTTCATGAGCTGTATGCCAAAATCATCTGTATTAAGACAATAAAAGACCTGAAATATTTCAGTTAGTGTGCAATGAATCTAAAATATATGAATGTTAAATTTTCATCATGACATTATGGAAAATAATGAACTTTATCACAATATGCTAATATTTTGAGAAGGACCTGTATGTATCAGACTCCTATAATCAGGGTGCTCATAATTTTTTCAGCGACTTACTCAGGTGAGTACCAGGAGATAGTGTGTGGTACTCCCCTCATATGCAGCATGGTCTTAATAAGTGTAGTCTTCCTCTCTGTCCTCCCCAGTGTCTCCACCATCCTCTGCTTCAGCTTCCTGCATGATGGATGATGAAGATGCTGAAGCTGCACCCCCCTGTCCTTGGTTGAGCCTCTGATCTGTCTTCATTCACAGATCAACATCTGGCTCTGGGTCAGACGGTGGTCTGACTTAACAGGTGAATGTGCATCAGGGCTGAGAGACGAGCAAGGGACAAACAAGATCTGTAGTTGCTTTTTGTTATGTGTAAAGAAAAACCAACTAAGATGTGAGAATCACACACAATCTGCACTGCTTAAAGGCTGTGTAAGAGACAGCTTAGCCACCTTGCTGATAATCATCTGGGTTGCTTGTATTTACTGTTTGGACCAAGTCGTACACAGAAGAGGCTCCCAAGCATTTTCCTGCCAGCACACCTATTCTGTCACAGTCATGTCTTTGTCAAGAGCCAAGGCAGCCTCCTATTTCTCGAGAATGCTGCAAACTGTTGTGTATCCAAACCTGTGGAGATCCTGCATTTGTTGAGGCCATGTTGGAGGATCAAATAATAAGAAATGATCACGTGACATGAGGGAGTCATATCGGATTTCAAACTCATCAAATAACCCCCTGAGTAATTTTGTCTTGTCGCTGTCAGCATCAGCATTAGAAACAGTGTGTCCTGTAATGGCCTTCACCATCAACCAGAGATGAGAAGTGTCAAATGGCCACCATGAGGTCAGTTTCTCCTTCTGAAACCTAATGGACGTGGTCTTTAAATTGTTGCCAATGTCAAGCACCAAAAACGCTCTGCGTAGATATGCTGCAAGTCACTGTTACCACTTGAAGCCAGTTGCATTTTTATGGCTGGCAATAGTCTTGATATTTTTAACAGTGTCATGCCTCCATGCAGATCATCTGATATTACAAAACACACCCAGTTTCACAAAGGAGATCCCAGTTTCTCAGTGCAGCACTTTTTTTTGCTCCATCTTCTTGTACATAAAACTCCAGCAGTTTTGTGGATCTGGAGAAGGCATTCGACCGTGTCCCTCGTGGTGCCCTGTGGGGGGTGCTCCAGGAGTATGGAGTCGAGGGCCCTTTATTTATTGTCTCTGTACAAGCAGAGCAGGAGTTTGGTTCGCATTGCCAGCACTAAGTCGGACCCATTCCCGGTGCATGTTGGACTCTGGCAGGGCTGGCCTTTGTCACCGGTTCTGTTCATGTCATGGAGTGACATTTTGGACTTTGTGGGTTCTTGTGATGGTTTATTTTGTAATTTAGATTCTCCTTATGGCTCTTTGTTTATTTCTTAGATTGTTGTTTCTATGTTCTCCTCTAGTTTCTTTGTTTACTTTAGTTCATAGTTATTCTAGTTCTTTATTTCCTACTCTGATTTATTCTCTTGCTTAGTTTGTGTTTTCTGTTGTTTGTTTAGTCCTTTCACTCTTCTTCAGCCTTTGTATTTGTTTCACCTGTTCCTTGTCCCACCTGTTCCCTGTTTCTTTGATTACCTGCCTTTTGTTCCCTTCTATGTTCTCTGTGTATATTAGTTGTTCTGTGTGCTTAGTTCCTCGCTGGTTCCTTCTGTTACTACCCCATTCCCTACCACGTCTATGCTTTGTTCATGCTTCGCTTGGATTTTATGCTACGTTTTGCCATTAGTACCTGCAGAGTTTTGTAAGTTTTGTATTTTGGACTCTGATTTATATCTGCAGTGTTTTTGTTACGTTTTTGCCTTTGAGGAATAAACTATGATGCGGCTACCGCTTGTCTGCACTTTGGTCCGACCCAAGATACTCCTCCGACAGTTCATAACTTTTATGGACAGGATTTCTAGGCGCAGCCAAGGGCCGGAGGGGGTCTGGTTTGGGGACCAGTGGATTTAATCTCTTCTTTTTGCAGATGACGTGGTCCTGCTCACCCCCTCTAGCCAAGACCTACAGCATGGACTGGGGCAGTTCGCAGCCGAGTGTGAAGCGGCTGGGATGGGGATCAGCTCCTCCAAGTCAGAGGATATGGTTCTCGACCGGAAAAAGGTGGCTTGTCCTCTTCAGGTTGGAGGGGAGTTCCTGCCTCAACTGGAGGAGTTTAAGTATCTCGGGGTCTTGTTCACGAGTGAGGGAAAAATGCATCGCGAGATCCACAGACGGATCGGTGCCACAGTAATGGGGGCGCTTCACCACAGCTGTGCCGCTTTGGTGGAAGAGAGAGCTGAGCCGAAAAGCGAAGTTCTCAATTTACCGGTCGGTCTACATTCCTACCCTCACCTATGGCCATGAACTTTGGGTCATGACCGAAAGAACGAGATCCCAGATACAAGCGGCTGAAATGAGCTTCCTCCGTAGGGTGGCACTCCCTTAGAGATAGGGTGAGGAGCTCGGCCATCCGGGAGAGGCTCGGAATAGAGCCACTGCTCCTTCACATCTAGAGGAGCCAGTTGAGGTGGCTCGGGGATCTATATCGGATGCCTCCTGGACGCCTTCCTCGGGAGGTGTTCCAGGCACGTCCCACCAGGAGGAGGCCCGGGGGATGGTCCAGGACACGCTGGAGGGACTATGTCTCTCCGCTGGCCTGGGAACGCCTTGGGCTCCCCCCGGAGGAGCTGGAGGAGGTGTCTGGGGAGAGGGACGTCTGGACGTCTCTGCTGAGTCTGCTGCCCCCGCGACCCGGTCCCGGATAAAGCAGAAGACGACGAGTACTGCAGCAGCTTGACCACAGAGTATTACGAATCAGAAACAGGCGGACCCGAGATTCAGCCAGACACAGTACTGAAAATTTAAAAAGTTTATTCAGCCACAGGAAAACGTCACTCAGGTAAAACTCCACGCAGCTTCCGGGAGTCACTGGGGCATAAAGAGGGATTAGTGACTTGTAGTTTCTCCAGATATTGCAGGGATCAGAAAAGTCACTAACCTGCTTTTGTCTTGAGTAGAACTTGAAACCCAGAGGGGAAACCTCGGTGGGTGGCAGGCAGTGATCTCCACAGCACAGGTAAGATGTGACTTCAGGCTGAATAATCCAAGGGCAAGGCTGACTCAATAATCCGAGGACAGAAACAGGGTCAATGATCGGAACAAGAGACGTCAGGCAAAGGGCAGGCAGAGGCATAAACCAGATGCAAGAAACAGGGTCGACAACCAAAATCCAAAGGGAGCAGGCAGAGAGGCAAAAATCCAAGAGGCAAGGCAAGGTCAAGAAACAATGATCAGACAGGAAGGAACGCTGGATACAATGGCTTTCAAAAATCTGGCACCGTCTGCTTGTCAGAGTCAGTATATATCAGGGAAGACACAGGTGTATGGCATTCCACAGATTGCACTACACTGCAGCAGCCACCAGGTGCATCTCATCTGCTGATTGCAGCCAGGGAGACAAGGTAGAGCAGACGTGCCAGAATCATAACACAGAGTGATGAGCTGTCTCACAGTAATAAACGTTGCGATCAGCTGATTACGCCAAGGAAGCTGCTTAATGACTCTTGTTTTTTGGATATCTCTGACAGAAGTTGACAAGCAACATGTGTAGCATTAGATGAGATAGTGGCGTTGGTAATGTGTCAAGTATGGAAAGGCGTATAGTATAGGACATATTTTGTCATACCTGCCTACCTGTTATGTGCACCCCTGCATATAATCATATTTCCTGACAGTAGGTTGCAGGTACAAGACACCAAAAAGGCAGGCATGAACTGAAGCATGGCTGGTAATAAATGGCCCTTGGTAGACTACTATCTTTTTTTTTCAAGTCCAAAAACCAAAAAATGGCAGAAGTAAGAAATAGTTGTAGAGGTAAAAATGACCAGAAGCCACTGCCAAAGGGTGAGTTTGGCAAATTAAAAAAAGACTTTTTAGGGAAACAAAGAATCAAAGAGCTCACATCTAATTCCAGGCACAAAAAACTACTTTTACCCAAAAACCTGCTTGTAGAACCATATGTTTGTCTGAATCTTTGAACAAACAATTGTTGAGATATGTTTCAGAAAAAATTGAGCAAAGAGAAAAAAAAAAGAGTAGGAACACATGAGCATTTCATAACCATCCTCCCCCCTCACTCGCTTATTTTTGGCATGGCGAGAAAGCAGATACCGCTGTAGCATGAAGTGGTTTCTATTATGGTGCTTGTCTGGATAACTCAGCGTTAAGCACACAAATTACATTTCAAATGTTTGTGTAGCAAATCTCTTCAAACATCACCAGTTAAGCAACAGGGGTTCACCTGAACCTTGATATCAACATTTAAGTCATGACATAACAATCTAACTCCGAGAAATGAAAATAAAATGTAGAAAAATCCAATTACAGATTCGCATCCTGCATATTTGCTTCAATGTAAGTAAGACTTGAATGGTAAAGTATTTGAAAACACCTTCATTGCTGCTTCTAATTCAGTCTTCACAAATCATACTGCTGGTTTGGTTTTCACAAGCCTTCTCCCTGTAGACTTAGCACCATGATTACTAGAGTATATTTATTCTCACAGCTCTGAAAGTGTCAAAATAACACCACATTTCCCATGAATCACTGATGTGTCTAAAATTAGCAAGGTTGTGTGAACTGAGAACATATTGAAATGTAATTCGTCAAATTTAGTGTGGACAGCTGTGGTTAAAAAGCAAAGTGATGAGAAGTCAAATTTGACGATCGAGAGTGGCAACAAGAGCCGAGTGGTGATAAAGTGTCCAACACTGAGTCACAAACTCTTAGAACTTGTAGATGTTGCTACAACTTCCTATGATCACTTGTCTATACTGCTATGAAGTCAGTTTACTACTATAAGAGATCAGAATTATGCATACAGTCTCAGATATATAAAAAACACCCAAACTAATGTTTAGTCTAATGTCCTAAAATGGTTGCACCTTGCTTACACGAGTTTTGTAGTCAGCAAGCTTCAAAATTCTGTCTGGATATTTGATCACTCTTCTAGGCAGAAATTGTGGAGTTCATTCAATTTGGTTACTTGGCACAAATTTTTCTTTTTAGTCAGTCCACAATATTTCTCAAAGTGTTGAGGTCGGGTCCTTTCCGAAAATTAATGTTAGCCTGCCTTATCATTCCAAAACCGGTTTTGATTTGTTGTTCGGATTGTTTCGACTTATAAAATGTCTTCTGAAGAATCGTTTTTTTGGTCAGATAAGATAAAGATTGAACTATTTGGCAAAAATGGCAAGAAAGAGTCAAGGTGTCAAGGCTTTCAAGAATCAGAACTTTGTGCTGTCAAGCATGATGTTGGCAGCATCATGCTGAGGGCCTGTTTTGTTTCCAGTGGTCCACATGGATTCCAGAAAGTGAACCTAAATACCAAATGCTACCAAATTCTTCAGCTTCACCACAAATCAACAGCTTGAAGGTTTAAGCCTGAACGTTTATTAGCCCCTAGTAGAGCTGCAGAACAAAAAAGCCCTAAGAAAATCAGCTATTATTTGCAGCTATATAATCTGATACCAAATTTTTTGAAAAATCCAACCTTTAATTTGAGTAAATTTCTTTCTGTGGAAAAAAATCCCATTGTTAATAAATAATTGTTTCCATTTTATTTATATATTTTTTATTGCTGCCACACTTAGTGGCATCCCTAACAAGTCCTAGAAATAATAGATTTGTTTTAATTAATATTTTAGTTTTTTATGTTGATCACAGTTTCTTCGTAGAAAATCTAACCTTTATTTAAAGTACATTTATTCAGTTGGGGAAATAAAATCTTGTATTTATATTATTTTTAACTAATTGGATCTATAATAATGGATCCTCTAATAATGCCTATAGATTACATTTAATGAATGTTTTACTTTTTCAAGCAGCTCAGTGTCTATAAACTTTTAATTAGACATTCACAACTTCCTGTTTCCCTAGGGTACAAATATGAGGTTAGAAAGAGCCATATTTCTCTTATTCACTCTTCAAAATGGGAAAGGCAAGAGAACATGTCATTCAAGTAAGACTCCTGGGTGTTAATCTTTATATGTCAGGAATTGGCTACAAGAAAATAGGTTGGATAAACTTGCCCATATCAACAGTAAAAGCAAAAATTAAAACATGTGAAAGAACGGTAACTGCAATGGATGAGGCTGGAAAAGGAAGCCAAGTTCATTTTGCTGCCACAGACAGGGAGGAGAATGGTAATAGGCAGAATAATATCTATAGTTCAGTTACAGAATGCAGCAAAAACAAGCTAGTCTGCAGTGAAAGATTAATTAATTTTCAGTTTTTGCGCTTTTCTATGCCGTTGGTGGCAATGAAAGTAATTAGCTATAAAGATAACCACGTTTCCAGAGTTACAATGGTGTTTTAACAAAAAATCTGGGTTTTTGTAACTTCTGCATGAGTGTAGACTACATGTGTACAAACTGGCAAGTGAAGAATGGGAACAGAGGAGCATTACTTTTAAAGGATCTTAGCTTTCTCCATGAAAATCACCACCATATTTTTGGACACAGTAGCTAACAGAAAACCCTACCACACAGAAACTGCACACATTTGTGAACGTACTGAAGTTAAGCTTTGCTCAGTAAGAAGCAGCTCTCTTTCCAAGTGATCAGTTAGCAGCAAATTGACGCGCTGCAGCTGAGAATCCCTCCCTGCATGGAGCTGAGCCTTCCCATCAAGGGGGGGATGCTAGATTTGTAAATAGATGAAAGCTGACATGTACAAAACCGATCAGCTGATTGTTAAAACCATTTTGTCTAACTCTTGCAGTGAAACTACGTTGGCTACAGCAAAGTAACTCAAATTATTTTACTTGCATACTGTACGTAGCCTGGGGAAATGGTTTGCCTTGCAGGACACAGTTCACATCTCAGTTTGCCATATTTTACTGTCTATGAAGACAAAATGGACAAAGATTTACTTTTCTCCTCACTTTTGTCTGAACAGCAGGAATATGGACTTGTACAAAACAGTGGCACAAGGTTAAAAAAAATGAACAAATGTTAAAATATAAGAATACAAAGGAAGAAATACAAAAATATTGCAGTGGCCTCTAGCTGCACACAGATCAATAACAGTTAACCTGTTAAACCCTGAGGGTTTTAGAAACAATTTCCGCCTGAAATTACATACCTGAAATAAATCAAGTATAATTCCACAGTTATAAGGTCTACATGCAAACCTTTGGTACCTGGTAAAGGTAAGACATAAAATAATATTGTTTAAGTGGTAGCACTATTGCAACTGTTAATATGTCTGATCATCATTGTGATCAAACAAAAAATAAATAAACACACATCACACACCTCAGCCGGTGTGTTAGTCGGGCATAACAGGTTAAAGCTAAATAACACAGAACTAAAATATGAGGAAATGTTATTATTGTTATTCTATAAACACTGGAGTCTCTTCAAAACCGGAGTACAAAAATCATATCACAATGTACGCCTTTAGAGTGTCCCAAAGGATAATAATCTCAAGCAAACCTCGACCTGGTTTTGTAATGATAAAGCAGGCAAACATTCCCTACTGTCAGCTGTGTTAAATTGTGTAGACCTCTCTTTAAAGTCAGGCCTGTTCCAGGGTCTTATCAATTTTAAAAAAACTCAACCATTTCTGCCAAGAAGAATAATCAGCCAGAATTATGCAAGAAGTTTCTTGATGGCTACAAAATGTGAGTGGATGAGAACAACTTGCTACAGAACATTTAACAAACTATTAGTGGTCTGCGTTAATATTTGAACTTATGTATAATCTTTAACTCTGTTGGAAGTATTAAAAACATCAATGACACTTATCATTTAAACTTCAGGTTTTCACCACAGCTGCTAACAAAAGTTCCCCCAGACCCAAACACATCTTTGTCCACCCAGGAGCAGACTGAAACCTCACAGTTTATATACAGCGGGTCCATTTTGGCTTTAACTAAAGACCTGACTTTGAACATTTGGCCAAGAACCCACATAACATCTGACCTCACAAACCATGCATTAAAAAAGGAACCGCCAAAAGACAACCGTGGCCTGTAAAGTTCACCCTTCACAGCAAGGTGGTGATAAATCATTTTATTGATGGACTAAAATTGTCAGCCACACCACCACAGTGAGTCACCTCTGTCCAATCATATAGCTGACTTTATCCAGACCAGAGGGTCCATTTCCAGCAGCCCAAAGTAGATGAGAGTTTATGATCACTGAGACGTTTTATAGAGCTGAACGACACTGACACCAGCAACAGATTCTCAGTGAATCCTGAGAAGCTCTAAACAGCTGAGATTAGGGGAGTTTGTTAACATGCTCACATTTTACACACTCAAACAGTTCACACACCAAGAAGCCGTAACTCAGTGGGGGGTCTTGTAAAATCCAACAGTTTGTTGTTGTTAAGTTGTCTAAAGCTAAATGCAAGCAAAAGAACGTACATAAAATCCCATAGTTGTCTTTCAATTGTAATAACAATTGCTTTAGTGTGAAAACACTTCACTCACATAAACGTTGTTGTGCATGTTGGGAAAGGTTTCGTATTTCTGAAAATTATCTTTATCCAACAGAATAGGCTGTTAAAAGTAAACTGATCAAATAAAATAAAGAGTTATGGCAAGAAATGATTTATTATATACCCAATAATCAATTAGCCTACATAAAAATTCACTTAAAGTGTCACTTCTAGCAAAACAGCCCACAGCATGATGCTGCCACCACCATACCTGACAGTTGATGTAGTGTTTTAGGTTTGAAAGCCTCGCCTTGGCTGTTCAACACATCTGATTGTCACTGTCACCAAATGGCTCAATCTCTGTCCACTTTTATACTGTTTTAGGATATCCAGTCTAACTTTTACATGTAGGATGGAAGGGAAAATTCAGATTAGTCATTCATTTTCTACCGCTTATTCCATAGTGGGTCGCGGGGGAGCTGGTGCCTATCTCCAGCAGTCTATGGGTGAGAGGCGGGGTACACCCTGGACAGGTCACCAGTCCATCGCAGGGCAACACACAAACAACCACGCACACACTCATTCATACACCTAAGGGCAATTTAGAGTGATCAATTAACCTAACAGGCATGTCTTTGGACTGTGGGAGGAAGCCGGAGTACCCGGTGAGAACCCACGCATGCATGGGGAGAACATGCAAACTCCATGCAAAAAGACCCCGGTCGGAATTGAACCCAAGACCTTCTTGCTGCAAGGCAACAGTGCTACCAACTGGGCCACCGTAATTAATTCAGATTAATTAAACAATATTATCCTAATAATATTTACCTGCACATCTATTATGCTCAACTTCTCCTCAACAGGATATATATTTAAAGACTTTAAGAATTGGCACAATCTGCATTATCAGAGAGGAAGAATGAACTGATAATTAGTACGAACAATAATAAAAACCAGGAAGAACAAAAGCAAGGAAAAAAATGTAAACATATGTCAAATGTTTTCGTTAGGACTTAGAAAAGTAATTTTTCAGAGAAAAACCTGAAAATATCCACAGAAGATCTTCAAACCTCACTGAAGCATGTGAAGCATATCAGATGTTTCCTGAGACCAGGAGCTGGGGTCAAGTCTGTGACCTTTGTTTCCATAGCGTGTGTTGTTGGGGCTCTTTCAGGTCTCCAGCAGTTTCACAGCAGATCAACTTTGGTTAGTGGAGAAGCAGCTTTTAGTTCTTATGCTCCACTAATCTGGAATAAACTCCCAGAAAACTGTAAAAGCGCCAAAACCCTAAGTTGCTTTAAATCAAGATTAAAAACTTATTTGTTTAGAGTGGCCTTTGAATGTGTTATCTAAACATTATAAGTAAAGTTTTCATTCCAATTTGCCTTTCATTTTCTTATCCATCATTCTATTCTCTTTATTTATTTTTTATTACCTCTGTTGTTTGATTTTCTGTATCATTGTAATGTTGATCCTTATGTACAGCACCTTGAGTGCCTTGTTGCTGAAAAGCGCTATATAAATAAACTTGATTTCACTTGACTTGACTAGTAATTTTCTGCCTGTCAAGCGAAAACTACTCTGTGAAAAAAAACAAGATATTCAATGTACATATTCAGTTTCTAGTCAGCAGGGTACATGTATTTTATGGACGGATGGATGGATGGATTTTGAATAAATGCACATGGATCAAATTTAAACGATGAATTATTGATAAAATACCCCAGATCAGTGAATTAAAGACTTCATAAAATCTTAGAAAACTCCATAAAAAGTTCACATGTCGTTTTCTAATTTTTTTCTGATTCATCTCTGGAAAAGAAACTGGTTAAAACACTACATATTAACTTGGTTTTACTTTAAATCAAATATAATATATTACCAAAAATGTGTTCTCCATCTGAGGAAATAACTTCAGTGAGATGCTTTTCTACCAGTCTCTAATAATGGTCTAAGGAAATTTTTCCCCACTCCTCACTAAATATCAGCCACTCCTTGGATCAGAGTCTCATTTTGCAGCGTCCAGTTTTGCTTCAACTTTAATGTTTTTACGGATGATCTCACTGTCTCAAACTCATAAGCTGCTACAATCTTCCCTCTGAAGTCCTCAGACAGCTCCTTGGCTCTCACCACGCTGTTCACGCTTCCTTCAACAGTCAGGATCACACCAAACCAAACAGAATTATTTTAAAATTCTCAACAAATAAAGAAAAAAGAAAAATTCAGAATATGATCACTTGCCCACAAGGGAGCAATAAAATACAATAAAGTGTAATTAAAATCAAGCTAAATGTTTAAAAGTACTCTCTGGGTGACATTTTGGTGATTTGTATCAGTTTACTTAACGAAGACATTTCAAATTACAGAAATCTGAGAGCTTGCAATTGCTCAGATTGTTCACAAATACTAACCGCAATAGTTATTTTTCTTCTTGTCAGAGAAGAAAATGTGGCACAGCTCTCAGCAGAACAACACCCAAATCAGCTTTTGGATCTGCTGCATGTTTATATGTTTAAATATTAATAGTCACGTCTCTGTGTTGTGGAGAAACAGACAGACGAAGGACAGACTGACCGATCGGCTGGCAGACACTTGAAACAGATGTATAGTTTTTGGGGGTATTCTGGTGGGGAATAAAAATGTAATCGGTGAGTGTTTGAGGCCTGCAAGGCAGATGGACGACCATGAAGAACATGAACAGAGCCAGAGCTTTCACACACCTCCCCCTCCTCTTCTCTTCTCCTCCTCCTCCTCCTCCTCCTCCCCAAGGTCGTTAATAAGCACCTGTTAGACAACAAATTAACATGTTGGTGCATAAAAATTGACAGTTTTATGCCTTGTTCAAGATGAGCAGCCTGATTATGGTTTGGCCTTATCTTTTCATTACTGAGCTTAACATTCAGATATGAAAATAAAAATGTTCTGGTTATTATTGATACGGCAAGTTGAAAGTGTGAGTGATGATGATGTAACAGCCCTAGTTCCTCCAACGGGGAGTTTACAGCCAAGGATCATTCCTCAAATTCATGTCCACCATCAGACACATCCAGAGCTCTGTCTGAAGATCTGCAAAGCTCAAAAATGATGGGAAAAGGTTAAAAATGTTTCATTTAATCTTTTCTTTCAATGTCAACAAGCTGCTGCCACAATTCTGGCAACACTTTCGTCTCGGTCCAACTAATGAAGTTCAAGTGAATTCAGTTTTCTTGCACAGATCCAGCTGATGATCTGTGGTTATACTGGTAAAGCTCAGAGCTCTGTCTCAGTCATTTCCTCCAGCCTGTGGCCACAGAATGACCTCACACTCACTGCAAACATGAGAACTGGTTCTGGATTTGTTAATTCCTCAACGTCCCAATTAAATATCCTGCACAGCTGTCAATGATGTTCCAGATGATTTCTGCAAGTTCCTGCAATTAAAGTAACTTCTACTGATGTGTTGGAGCTTTAACAAAGTCTCTCATTTTCCGTGCATTCAATAAACTTTTCTGATCCGATGTGTGTTTTAGCCAATCTAAGGCTACGTTCACACAGCAGGTTTTGATGCTCAATTCCTTTCTTTTTTTTTTGCTGAAATGTTTTTGTGTGGTCGTTCCAACTACTAATTAAATGCGACCGCCATCAGACTTTAGTCTGAACGGTTCACGACCCCAAAGCGAACGGCATGCACAGAAGGAGAATGTAGAGGTCACACAGCAGCGCACTGTTTATTATTAGGTTGTTGAGCAATGAGAGCTGACAGTATTATGACCACACCATAGCAAGATCAAGAAAAGTTTAAAAAAAAAGAGAGCTCAAGTCTTAAAATGGAAGAGCGACTGTGACCTCTGTAGAGAAGTCTGTGTGGATGTGCAGTCGGAGACACGTCAATAATGTGAAAGTCAGATGAAATACGACATGACTGCTCTGACTGCCGATGATTTGATAACCATTGGATACGTATCCAATTTAGTAAGGCATATGGAAGTGGCACAAATCTGATTATAGGTGAAAATATCAGAATTGGGCCACATTTGCTTGCTGGGTGATCCTAGCCTAATAAGCTCTATTTGAAAGAGCCTTCTTTTGTCCTTGTGGAAAAAGATGCACTGCATTCTCCTGATAGATCACACCTGGCTGTCCTGTCACTCATCCACCCTCCCAGGAGTTTAAAAGCCTGCCGCCTTGCTCGACTTTTTGCCAGATTCTTCTGTTCTTCATTTCCCATTTCCTCCTCTCTGGTCTCCCTGTGCTTCAGTTGCTTTGTTGTTTCCTGCAAGTTATTCTGCCAGTTCTCTCATCCTTTCTTTTCTAAACCATTAACATCTACATGAGGCTGTCGTTTTCCTGTCTGCGTTTGGGTCCAACTCCACTACCAATCATGACATTTTTGGGATTTTGTAAAAAGTCTCTTAAGTTACAAAGCTCAAAATCTATTATCTGTAACAAAAGTAACTGCTTCGTAACTTATTTAGCAAACCGTGTTCATGTCTTTAATGGTATTGTCCTGAGTTGTGCAGCGAGACCTGGACACCTGTAATACTTTGATTCTCCAGCAGAGGGTAATAGACAGACATAGGACTCCACACAGCAGAGATTTCAAAACATTTATTTATTTCAGAAGTACAGGTTTCAAAAATGGTTGAAAAGATGATGAATGTGAAGTGTGTGAGTTAAATCCCAAAACATTTAGCCTTTTATAAAATTAGAGTACTCATTACACTTTAATGTTTACTGTTACAGGTATTTGCAATAAAGTTTCTTGGTAGGTCGCAATCTACCAATCCACCTTATTCCTATGACGTGATACATTGTGTAATTTCTGTTGGCAGCTTCCGGACCAGCATTTTTACATGAAAATCTCTTGCAGAGCAAATGCAGAGTCGCAACAGTCCCTCCACCTTACAAAGATTGGAGGGGAAACTGAAAAAAATACCTGATCTATGCTGTAAAAGACTTTTCATAAGCCAACATTTCTTCTTTGGTGGTCGTCGTAGCCTGAGCTGCAGGGCTAGAATCTTCTTCCTCGCTGGGCTTTAGTTTACAAGTTCACACGCACACACACACAAACACACACACACACCTGCAGGGGTTTGGCTTCAAATTTTGATTCTTCCGCCATATTTATCTTAATTATTCATCTGTTGAACACTGATGGGGTCACATGAATAATCCATCTATAACATGCACCACCTGAAGCCGTAGGTCGAGCTTCGCCTGATTAAAGATGTAGCCACAAACAGCAGGCAAGCATGTTCTGAAACATCCAAGTTTTGAAAGGACATGTCGGTACATGTGTGATTATGGTAAAAGACAAAAATTAAGACAATTAGCTAAGATGCTAACCAATTACTTCAAAAATACAGCTCAGTACATACTAAATCAACCCACATTGCTTCTCCTGACACTATCATACAGGAACATAATTAATCCTCCACCACCACTGCTAGGAATAAAGAGGATAAGAGATGATGTAAGATGTTATAAATCCACTATAGCCGTTGTAACTTGATCTGGCTGTTAGGTTTGAACTCAAATCAACTTCTCTTTATTATGAAGGCTGTAACATTTTACCAGCGGCTTATTCACATCATTCCTTTGGTTTGTTCATTAGTCATTATGCAAACTGTACTAAAATTAAACCAGCAAATGTTGTTTTTAATGGGCACTGCTGTTGAGATTGATAAAAATATATTTGTATGGACTGCCATGACTCTATTAAGACTGGAAATGTTTTGATATAATGAAATCTGCTTTGCTGTTGGCCCCACTTTCAGGTATTGCTTCATTTTGTTGGAAAATACATCAACTACGCAGGTAGAATATTCACAAGGTATTACCTCTTGAAAGGACCACTCATTTGGGCAAATGCAATGTTAGGCCTTCGTTTCTGTTTGTTATTTAATTATGGCATTAAATTTGGTCGATTTTCATTGGAGAGGTTTTAAAAGAGCAGAAAGTTAAAAAAAAAAGGATTAAAAACAAGAATAATATGTATGGGAGTGACATATGAGAAGTGTGGTATCAGCTAGCAGGTGAGACAACGGTAAGAGAGTGTTCATGATTTCTTTCACATGTGGAGTGTGAATTAGATGTGGTTGGAAAAATGAGGTTGGTTTTAAACAGTGACAAGGTGCAAAGTGGATGTTTCACATAAAAGCTTCCTTTTTCTCTCCCACATTATTATCTTTGTTTGCGCGGCACATTTAGGAAATAGTACAGAGGTATTTTCCTGAAAAGAATGAAAAAATTAAAACCTAATCTAGAAGTTTAATGATAAAAATTATTTTAAAAACTAACATGCAGCTTCCATCAAAAAAGGGTGCCATGATGTGGTAAAGCTCATGTAAATCAAACCTTCATGCACTCTGCTCTCAAGGGTTAAGCCAACCGCATCATAGTTTCTGGCAGGTTCCACTGGCCGAGATGGTCTGGAGGCCTGTGGTATCACAGCAGCGTTCTTTGAGACCGTCTCTGGAGATCGTGACCTTTCAGAGAAGCTGCCAGTGCAAGGTGATGTTATACCAGAATGACAGGATCTCCACTGGCACACTTTGATTCAGCAGGATCATGGACCTAAATATCAAAATATAACATCACAGCAAGGGCTGCAAAATGTGTGCCAGAGGCCAATCACATGTCAGCAGAGTCCTGGTGGTAAGTCTGGCAGATAGGGACCAGGTTTGCTTGACATCATCACAACCCAATACTTTAAAGTGGAACTTAACCCCAAATCAGTTTTTTTTTTTTTGCAGATAAACTGTATAAATTGAGCCTTAAGGGAACTATCTTTATGTTACTGTGCAATTTTTGAAATTGTGATGTAAACTTGTTTAATTCTGCTATTTGTATCCTAAAACTGTCTTAGTGCTGCCCTCTTTGGGTTGAACAGTGGCTACTGCCGTTGAATCTTCCTATTGGTTCAAATGACACCCTAACGTCACAGCCCCCGTGTTTGGGTGTAAAACCATCTCACTCAGATACACGCCCCCGTAGCGAGTCAGGAGTTGGAATTGCGAGCATTGATCATAGCGTTTATCGCAGCTTCATACCTTTGATCATGTGCTTTACTTAATATAATATAAATCTACATGTAACTTCAACTTTCTGAAAGTTTGCTAATGCTTTGAACGTTAGCCCATATTAGCAATGATGCAGCAAACATCACTTTACATCTCAGAAACTGGACCCATTCTGTCCTCCACTGTCTCAGCAGCACCGTCTTGGAGCATCGCTGAGTCAGCACCTTGAGTCCCGGGTTCGAGTCCAGGACCCGCCAACCTTTGCCAAATGTCCCCTCCCCTCACTCTTTCCTCTCTACCTACTATTGAAAAATGAAAAATAAACGCCTCTAGTGCTGCAAAAAAAAAAAAAAAAAAAAAAAAAGAATTGTAAAAATATGCTGGACCCTAGCAGAAAAGTGGTCTTCATTGGGTCCTTCTGGCAGAATAATGGTCCCAAATATATGCCCAAACAGAAATAATTCAGACACAAAATCAACATATTTTCCTGGCTATGTCCTCAGACCTAAATCCTAGAAAGATCCTGTGAGGTGAACTGCATAGAAAAGAGCAAAAGAGAGGACCCAGGACTCTAGATGATCCAGAGATTATGAAAAGAGAAATAGTCAAAGTTACTCTGTATAATATAGAATGTTTAATTAGTAAAGAAATTGATTTTAAAGCTGTACTGAAAAAGGGTGTAGAAAGAATACAGAAAAAAATCAAGAAATCAAACACTCAAAACCTGTCACCATTTTCCTATTTCTAAAAAATAAAAGGTAACGGCTACAACTTCCCCAGTCAGCTAACAGAAGGGAGAAATGCCCTTTTCCACTTTAATCATAGGACTGTAAATGTATTATCTGTAACCAAGTCCTGTCTTCTTAATGCCTCTTTAGCATTCTAAAAGCCTCTTTTGTTGCCTGCTCACCTTCAGAGAAACACTCTAAACGAGGTCTGGTATGGTATAAAAACATCAGCAAGTTTGGCACCAGGAAAAACTGGCGCCCTGAGAGAATCTGAACAGGTCAACAAACACATCAGCACGAAAAGGCCCAGCAGACTCCACC
This sequence comes from Girardinichthys multiradiatus, assembly GCF_021462225.1. Taxonomy (NCBI): domain Eukaryota; kingdom Metazoa; phylum Chordata; class Actinopteri; order Cyprinodontiformes; family Goodeidae; genus Girardinichthys; species Girardinichthys multiradiatus. Next base: position 32,828,403 of record NC_061798.1, on the reverse strand, counting down.
TACTGCTTGGGGTTGCAGATGAACTGCTCGGAGGAGAAACTGCTGGTGTCTTTTTACCGGTCCACCACTGAGTCAGTGTTGATGTTCTGTGCCACCGGGTGGTTTTCTGCCTGCTCGGCTGCAGACAACAAGAGGGTAACCAGGACTGCTGAGAGGATCATCTGTTGCCCTCTGCCCTCCCTGGTGGACATTGCCAACTGCCACTGTCTGAGCAGAGCACAAGATATCTGTGCAGATCCTTCCCATCCCAGAGACTGTCAACCTGCTACCATCAGGTAGGTAAAAAAGGCAGGACTAACAGACTAATCTGCATCACATCAGGGCGATATCCCATATTCTACATACACGATTACATTTGCAACACCATGGCACTCTTTGCTATCTGGGTATTAGATGCAATATTTATTTTGTGCAATATCCAGTACTCCTGTCTAACCACCATTTCATTGAGTTTAAAAAAGTGCACTCGCTGTTTTCTTGCATTTATTTGTGTTTTACTGTATATTAGGAATATTGTATATTCCTATTAGTATTGTTTTTATATTTATAATCTTAGTTTATATTAGCGTTTCTGTTGCAACTTCGTTGCTTAAATAGAAACAGACAATACCAATAATCAAACTAAGAGTTTTACCTAAACAGTGTATTTACAATACAATTTACTACTAAAGTTATGTTACATACACTACATGCATCTGGCTACTAATACAGTTTAAACAATATGCAAGACAAGATGGTTATTAAAGGTTCGGTCCATTTCTACCTTCGCCTTTAGCCCAGTGGTCTGCGGCAATGAGGTGACTGGTTCCCTCCAGGTGACGTCATGAGGCTGTCCTCGTGTGCACTCCATGAAACTTGACTTCAGAAAGTTGGCAAAACTCAAACAAACTTCCTGTCAGCCAGTGTAAATGTAGGCTTCACCTTTGTGAAGGAGATGGTTCCCAGCAGCCCCACATGCATTGATTGGATGGTTCATGCACAAGGAGCCCCAACCAAGTACTGTGTGAACATACAGGTCCTTCTCAAAATATTAGCATATTGTGATAAAGTTCATTATTTTCCATAATGTCATGATGAAAATTTAACATTCATATATTTTAGATTCATTGCACACTAACTGAAATATTTCAGGTCTTTTATTGTCTTAATACGGATGATTTTGGCATACAGCTCATGAAAACCCAAAATTCCTATCTCACAAAATTAGCATATCATTAAAAGGGTCTCTAAACGAGCTATGAACCTAATCATCTGAATCAACGAGTTAACTCTAAACACCTGCAAAAGATTCCTCAGGCCTTTAAAACTCCCAGCCTGGTTCATCACTCAAAACCCCAATCATGGGTAAGACTGCCGACCTGACTGCTGTCCAGAAGGCCACTATTGACACCTTCAAGCAAGAGGGTAAGACACAGAAAGACATTTCTGAACGAATAGGCTGTTCCCCGAGTGCTGTATCAAGGCACCTCAGTGGGAAGTCTGTGGGAAGGAAAAAGTGTGGCAGAAAACGCTGCACAACGAGAAGAGGTGACCGGACCCTGAGGAAGATTGTGGAGAAGGGCCGATTCCAGACCTTGGGGGACCTGCGGAAGCAGTGGACTGAGTCTGGAGTAGAAACATCCAGAGCCATCGTGCACAGGCGTGTGCAGGAAATGGGCTACAGGTGCCGCATTCCCCAGGTCAAGCCACTTTTGAACCAGAAACAGCGGCAGAAGCGCCTGACCTGGGCTACAGAGAAGCAGCACTGGACTGTTGCTCAGTGGTCCAAAGTACTTTTTTCAGATGAAAGCAAATTCTGCATGTCATTCGGAAATCAAGGTGCCAGAGTCTGGAGGAAGACTGGGGAGAAGGAAATGCCAAAATGCCAGAAGTCCAGTGTCAAGTACCCACAGTCAGTGATGGTCTGGGGTGCCGTGTCAGCTGCTGGTGTTGGTCCAGTGTTTTATCAAGGGCAGGGTCAATGCAGCTAGCTATCAGGAGATTTTGGAGCACTTCATGCTTCCATCTGCTGAAAAGCTTTATGGAGATGAAGATTTCGTTTTTCAGCACGACCTGGCACCTGCTCACAGTGCCAAAACCACTGGTAAATGGTTTACTGACCATGGTATCACTGTGCTCAATTGGCCTGCCAACTCTCCTGACCTGAACCCCATAGAGAATCTGTGGGATATTGTGAAGAGAACGTTGAGAGACTCAAGACCCAACACTCTGGATGAGCTAAAGGCCGCTATCGAAGCATCCTGGGCCTCCATAAGACCTCAGCAGTGCCACAGGCTGATTGCCTCCATGCCACGCCGCATTGAAGCAGTCATTTCTGCCAAAGGATTCCCGACCAAGTATTGAGTGCATAACTGTACATGATTATTTGAAGGTTGACGTTTTTTGTATTAAAAACACTTTTCTTTTATTGGTCGGATGAAATATGCTAATTTTGTGAGATAGGAATTTTGGGTTTTTATGAGCTGTATGCCAAAATCATCCATATTAAGACAATAAAAGACCTGAAATATTTCAGTTAGTGTGCAATGAATCTAAAATATATGAATGTTAAATTTTCATCATGACATTATGGAAAATAATGAACTTTATCACAATATGCTAATATTTTGAGAAGGACCTGTACGGTACATATTTCTCAGTAGGAAGACATTTTTGTATTAAAAAATGTTTTACTGATCTGATGCAACGTTCACATTTTCTGAGAAACTGAATTACGGCTCACGATTAAAGATAAATCCTTAAAATATCAGTTTGTAATGAATCTGTGTACAAATTTCACTTTTTAAAATTGAAAAAAAAACAACTTCCTTTTAGATCCTTTTTCTTGAGATTCTTTCATAAAATACATAAACATGATATTTAAAAATATTTTCTCTTAAATAGATGAACTAAAAGATCTTTTGACTCAAATCAGGTCCCTTTTTCTCCATCTCGATGCGGTGGAAACATTGTTTAGCTGCTGTCTGAAGACGTCAAGTATTAACTGCAGCACCACCTAGTGGCCTTCCAGTAAAACACATACTACAATGAGCTTGGCAAGTCCATTTTAAAACCTTTTATTCATTTTATAAGCCAAGTTTTTCCAATTACATAAAAAAGGGGCAAATTGGGAGAAAATGACAACTAATGAGAAGTTTGATTCCAAACTAAATATGAATGAAAACTTGGACTTAGTGCGTATTAACAGGCTAGTTTATCCATCTCTGCTTAGACACCGACTCAGGAATCCAACTCGAGTCCAGACAGGATACTTAGATGTTGAGGAATATAAACTTTCATTTATTACAATGACCTAAAACAAGAAGTTACACAGTACAGTAACAACCAGGGGAACGTACAACAATCTTTAAACACTTTAACAATCATTGTTTCAAGAGTACAAGCAGTGTAAGTTACAGGAACTTTAGAAAATATGAATGTATTTGAATGCAGTTCTTTCAAGGCTGACAACAAAAGCAAACCGAACTCCTGCTCCATTGTCTCCGAACACTTCTTACAAACATTAAAAAGCAATGTTTTACCAATCGTAACCCAAGTCGTATCAAAAAGGGCTTCATATGTACAAAGGAGGAGCTGTTTTCTGGTCAGATCCCCGGGTTTTCTGCCCCCTATCTGCATCACAAAGTTGACCCAACTCTAGCTTAAATGTTTGAAAATGTATCACAGCAACACAAACTTGTGAAGTGCTCTCTTGAAGTCCTTTTTCCAAGAGTAACTAAACTTTAGGACGTTGTAGATCCAGTGTGAATCAGGGTTCAGGAATATGACTAATTTAAATGTCCCCTACTCAATATTTGTTTTTAACTTTTTTCCATGACAGCATAATTTCCCCCTCTGGTGGATATTTTTATGGAAACTAAGCAGTTTATGCATTTCAAATACACCTAAACTCCAAGTGTGAGTTTTATCTTCAACAGAGCCAAGAATGAAAACTGGTCCGCAGACATGGTGGATTATTATCGTCTGTGACCCTCAGCGTTGGAGGCTTTCAGCAGCGCTCTCTGGAGGCAGAGGAGGAATGGACGAGGAGGATGAAGACGAAGAGCGCATTAACCATGGGTGGTGTCGTCCTCCACAAAGTCTTTGGCCTGCTCTGCCGTGATCACATCGATGTGACTCACCTTAAAACACAAAGACATACAGACACATAACAACCGATCAATGCCACACCGACTAGGCAGCAATAATTCAGCTTATGAAACATTAAAAGCTGAAGAGCCTGTTTAGCAAACAGGTCAAATGAAAAACCTTGTGACTGGAGAAAAATTAACACCATCGGGTCTTCATTACTGCTGAACTATTTGCACTTTTATGGAAAAACGATTAAAGTAAAGAGGAAAAGAAATAAAACTAGTAACGCAGCTTCAGCCTGGATGAAAGCAGCTTCATAGGGTCTGTTTCAGTCTAAATGTATAGAAAAGGTTTTGTTTTTTTTAAACTGGTTTTCAGGCCTTTTTAGGACCTTTACTCCTAATTCAAGAACAAATGAATGAAATAGGCAAATATAAATATAACTTGGTCAACTTCAGTTGTTTTTTTTTAATCTGGATGTGACTTCAGTACTCTACACCCTTATAACAATAAACACTAAACCTTACGTTACTGACAGTGGGTTTTAGCCAGCTAGTTACATAAAAACACTTTGCCATGAAAAGCAAGCAGTGGATGATATTATAGCAGCGTTTAAATTATAATTGCCAAAATAAGTCAGGTTTCATGAGCATACATATGGTTATAATAAAAGTAAAAAAATAGATAGAAACAACAAATGCAAAAAATTAGATGTAACGGTTTTTAATTTTGGACCAAGTGTGGAATCTCAAGCTTTTTAAGGCCTAAAATTAAGATTATTAAATTTAAGACCCTTCAGAAACCCTGTAAAATTTATTTTGTATCATCATAGTCTAGAAAAGCTTTTAGGGAGAAAGTTCTGACTATGAATTGCATAAACAAAAAACCTAAAAACAAAAGAGGAAATAAAACATTTGGACCTTAAAGCTGCTGCTGAAGTGAAAAATAGAGGCAACAAAGTCTTAAATTCAACCATGGACATTATTAATGCTTGCTGGTCATTTAGGTCTCACTTGAACAGAATCTCTGGCGGTCATCCGGGATTCATAGGACCGTAGTTACATATATAACTTTTGTTTTGTTTCCACTGTCTGCTCCACCTCGTTCCTTAGCCTATTTGGCTCATCAACGTGCTTAAATTAAGGGATATATCGGGTATTTGAGAGAACTACAAACAACCTGCTTGAAAAACAAATGTCTCCCAGTAGAAAAACAGAGTTGAGAGGAGAGCCTCACCTTGTTCCTGAATTTGACGCCATAGAACTTGTCTGCAGACTCGAGCAGCTCTGGCCTGAAGGTGGTGGTGATGAACTGAGCGTGCCCGGCCAGCTCCACGATCATGTCTGAAACAGATATGTACCACAACAGTTGTTTGAATTATAAATATACCTGTATTTATACCAGATGCTGTATATGGAAAGCAGCTGGCTAATAATGCACAAAGAGACGAACATCAAGTTCTGTTTTAGTTGCAGAAACAAATATTTTGTGACGTAAAAAGCAGAACAAATGTTCGTCCAAATGACCAAACACTACGTAGTACATGTGGGGGCCTGTGTGACACCTGAAATATATTATCCTACCAAACAGACCAACTTAATCATGTGATTCTGATTGCAGGTTGATAAAACGAGCAGCTCTAATGCTTCACATTTCCATTTTTAAACAGCTTGACAGTTAAAACTCAATATGGTAACTAAAAAAACACTGTGGTGATCAGGGAGGAAACGGTTACCAGTGGTAATGGTGGGATGGGAATATGGACTCTAAATTCCATCATAAATAATGATAAATAGGATGAAAGTTTATTTTTTAAATTAAAGTCACAGCCTGCTCAAAAAAGTGGAAAAACTGGCCTGTTTACAAATAAACTAGTTCGGCAAACCAGGAACATTGAGTAGAGCAACTGAACCACTAAACAGCAAAAAAACACTGCATTCAATCATATTTCCATAAATACTAATATTAATGATCTCATGGAACCAAAAGGGGAAAAAATAAAAGCCAAAAAGCCCAAGTAGATTTTCTCATTATCATCAGAAATCACTATTCTACTTATAACATATAAATATTGTTCAGCTAACGATAAACAGAACTATCCTTGCCCATAAACAATGTTTGCCATGACAGGACTGCCAATGGTGGAGTGTTGGGAGTTTTAAACAAAGTTGCTTTTAAATAATCTTTAACCACAGCATTAAAAGATGAAGATGGCGGCGCGTAAACACGCAGCGGCTCAGCGCTCTCGGTTATTTTCTTATTTTTTTTTATGTTTTTGGTCTGTTTTTTGTTATCTTGTCAGACAGCTGAAGCACTAAAACACTACAGCAGGGAAGAACTACTGAAAATTAAGGATCAGACTTCCCAATTTGTATTTCTAAAGTGGGATTTTATCCCACCAGAGCTACGACGGTTAGAGGAGGTTTTTACCGTTACACCTCTATGGCCTGAGAGATGGACAAAATAACGCAAACGAAAACGGGCAAACGGAGCGGCATACGCGCTAGGTTACGAGCCAAACCACACAGACCGGCTCTGCTCGGCCTTTTCATCGCTAACGTCAGGTCTCTCGCCAACAAACTAGATGAGATTCATGTACAAATCGCCTCCCGAAGGAGAAACAGCTGTGTTATGATTGTCACCGAAACATGGCAGGGTAACAACATCCCCGGTGCTGCAATGGAGCCTGAGGAGCGCATTTTGTTCCGGGCAGAGAGAACTGCAGCCTCAGCCAAGAGTAAAGGTGGAGGTCTGACCCTGTATGTACACAACTCCTGGTGCACAGCCACTAAAACCATTGGAACATTTTGCTCACCTGACCTGGAATATTTGGTGGTTAGGTGCAGACCCTTCAAGCTGATAAGAGAGTTCTGCTCCATTCTGATCGTTGCTGTCTATATTCCACCAAAAGCTAATACTAAGATGGCTCTGGAGGAGCTCTACTGCCTGATAAGCAGACAGATGAACGCTCACCAAGGCAGTTGTGATAGTGGGTGGAGATTTTAATCATGCAGAACTCAAGACTGATCTCCCCAAATTTTCCAATGAGAGATAAAAATATCCTGGATCAGGTCTATTGTAACATCAAAGGGGCATACAAGGCTGCTGCTGGTCCACCTCTGGGCCTGTCTGACCACATCCCTGCTGAACACATCCCTGTCTACAGACCCCTGATCTGCAGATCAAAGCCCATTATCAAAACTGTTCAGGTCTGGACTGAGGAGGCTGCCTCATCGCTCCGGGACTGCTTCGAGCTTTACTCAATGGGAGGTTTTCAAAGACGGATCAGATCTTGAGGGCTACACATCAGCTGTTCTGCCTTATGTGCAGTTCTGCACTGATGTTATCCTACCCACTAAAACCATCAAGGTTTTTCCTAATCAGAAGCCGTGGATGGATGGAACTGTACGGACCCTGCTGAAAGCCCGTGATGCTGCAGGTCATCTGACAGGCTGGTTTACATGCCCGAAAAGAGCTGAAAAAAGGAATACGACTGGCAAAGCAGAGGTACAGGAGACGCGTTGAGGAACAGTTCAATACCAACGACCCACGGAACATGTGGAGAGGACCCCAAACTATGGCAGACTACAAGAGCACCAGGCAGCATATCAGTGATGATCCCTCTCTTCCTAATACATTCAACAGTTTTTTCTCTAGATTTGACATCCTTAGCAGCAGAGAAAATAATGCACCTTTAAACTAGAGGAGCAATATCAGCCTCTAATTCTACAGCTCAACCAGGTGACTTCTTCTCTGAAGTAAATTAACCCCAACAAAGCCGCAGGACCGGACAAGGTGTCAGGAAGGACTCTGAGGTCAGGTGCTGATCAGCTGGCAGGGGTCTTTTTAGACATTTTCAATTTGTCCCTGCAGTTTTCCACTGTCCCTGTCTGCCTCGAGTCCTCCATCATCGTGCCTGTAACAAAGAGATCTGCTGTGACTGACTTGAATGATTACCGCCCAGTCGCACTAACCCCAGTCATAATGAAATGCTTTGAGAGGATCATCCTGAAGCAATCAAGGATAACCTTCCTGCTGGCCTAGACAAGTCCACAAAGGATGCTGTCTCCATTGCACTACATACAGCCCTGACACACCTGCAGTATCCTGACACTTATGTTAGGATGCTATTCGTCGACTTCAGTTCAGCATTTAATAACATCATCCCGGAGAAGCTGATAGTGAAGCTACATGACCTGGGACTTTCATCATCAATGTGTCTTTGGATCTGGGACTTTCTCACCGACCGACCTCAGGTGGTGAGAATAGGGAACCGGACATCATCTACTCTGGTCTTCAATACAGGCACACCACAGGGTTGTGTGCTTAGTCCAGCTCTCTTCACACTGTTCACCCACGACTGCGCAGCCATCCACTCCTCTAACAGGGTCCTGAAGTTTGCTGATGATACCACTGTAGTGGGTCTGATAACGAACAATGATGATACCTTCTACAGAGAGGAGATCCAGCACCTGTCCCAGTGGTGTTCATTGAACAACCTGGTGCTCAACACCAGTAAGGCCAAGGAGGTCATAGTGGATTATAGGAGGTCCAGGAAGACAGTGCACGCACCTATTACCATTCAAGGGGAGATAGTGGAGCATGTGGTCACTGAGCACCTCTTTTCTGACGAGGAAGGCCCAACAAAGACTCTTCTTCCCCAGGAAACTGAAAAGGGTTGGACTTCCTGCTCAGTTGCTCAAAGATTTCTATAGAATTTCTATATGTGTTTCTGACGGGGAGGGGGTTGACCATGTGGTATTTGTTTGGGCATGTGACAGTGATGCAGTGGAGGACTGAATGTCTGTTTAGGTCCACTTAAAACTAAAAAAGAAAATCATTTCATTACACCTAGAGGGAATATTTGTTCTAGTATGGAATGGAGATTGTTATTAATAACTAGTTACACCTAAAGGGGGATCTGATTCCAATAATTTTGTCTTGAACACCACCTGTACTCTTTTAGACACACATTTACAGATGGTGTGCCATTTACCTGAGACAGCCTTCCTGTGCTGGGCATCCAGGGCCTGGTCGATCTCATCAAACAGGTAGAAAGGAGCCGGGTCACACTTCTGGATGGCAAAAATCAGAGCCAGAGCGACCAAGGACTTCTGACCTCCTGACAGTTGCTGCATCTCCCTCATCTCCCCCTGCTTTCCTGTGAACGACACCTGCGAGGCAGACACACGAATCCATGAATCTTACCTAATGTTTTCACTGTTAATGCACATTAATCTGTTCTGTGGGCTCAGGCAGAGAATGGGAACCGTTACGACAGCTTTCATACGGATCGGTTTAAATTTAGCGTAAAAATGTACCCCTTGTGTGACTAATTTCACCGTGGCTTTGCTTTCAGGGAATGGATGCGGTGATGAGGGATACTTTTTTTCCCCAACAGAACAAAACTACATATAGTCTCAGAGGAAAACTCTAATATATCCAAGAAAAATGTGAAGACAAAATGCATGTGTGAATTCCTGAGGGGTCCTCTGATATTTCTGCAGTGGTCCGGCCTTAAATAGAGCAAAAAAACTACAAATGACTGGTTGGTTGGACAAATGGACATTTGATGGACTGACGGACAATAGGCTGATGTGAAGGACGAATGGATGGACTAATGTGACAGATGGATCAACTGTCAAACTACTTTAAGTCTTGAATTACAAATATTCTTCCTCACTCTTAGTCCACACTGTTTATGCTCCCCACCAGGAATGATTTGCTGAGTGAACCAGGATGAATCAGGGCGTCCTTACTCTGATGCCGACTCCTGTGAACTGGTCCACTGAGGGAACGCTGCTCTGGGAGCCAGAACCCCTCTCGCTGTCTGCTCCCCCCTCTCCCTCATCCTGGGACTGGCTGCCTTCAGCGTCGCCCTTCTTCATCACCAGTGTAGCTTTGCCTCCTGGAACAAGTTTCTGGAAAACCTCACTGAAGTTCTTCGACACCTGAAAGGAAGATAGGATGGCGAGTGACATCAGGCTTTGACGTTATTGCGCTTCGACTCTGTTTAGCCAGAATAAATAAATGTATCAGAACATTTGTGTCTGCTGAGCAGCTTTCGTAGCTTAGGAGTGTAGCTCATCTGTGAATGGGATCAACTTGTACCTGCTTAAAGGTGAGCTGGATGGCCTCGTACTTGCGCAGCTCCAACACATTCATCAGCTCCATGATGGATTTGTAGCCGCGGTCGAGCTCGTCCTGACGCTTGATTAATTTCTCCTTCTGCTCGGAGAAGTTGACAAACTGATCCAGGGCCTTCTTGTTGACATGGCTGTACTTCTTCAGCTCCGTGTTGCACTGCTCCAGCTTCCTGAACAGCTGTTCAACCAGAAAACGGTACATTACATCATGTTATCATTGCCAGCAGGTGATGGCAGGCTGGCAGTCTCTAAACGGTGCAGCTTTGCAGGGTAATAATGATTTATTTATTTCATTTATTCATTAGCTGTATATTGCCAGCTTTTATTTTCATATCTGCGGATGTCGCGGCACAAAACTATTTTAAGCTCTCTGCAATAAATTCATAATCTTAAATCACTAATGGCCAAAGCAACATGAGCAAGCTGCTATTAGCGCTCAACCCTCTCCTCCACTTGTGCAATCAGCGGTACCATCCTGCCCCCAACTTGGCTTCCTGAGGAGCTACATTAACTAGATGGAGTGTTTATGAGAAAGTGTGAAGCTATTCTCGGCTTTGCTGAGAGAAGGTGGGGGCTAAAGACACACTCAGACAGACAGGACAGAGCTGACACTCAGACACTTATGAAAGATGCAGCCAGGTCCACTCATCAAACAGTCTTTGCTCCCAAAGGCAGCCGGCTGAGAGCAAAAATTAGACAGCTAACACTTGAGTCTGAGTCACTGCTGAGTGGGTGGGTGGAAGGTGATGGTCCTCAGCTTTATTCCTAAAGAAACACGACTCTAGCGGTGTGTGTGTATGTGTGTGTGTGTGTACATTCCCACATCAGACTTGGGAATGCACAAGAAGTATTTTAGTACACCCAGTTAATTACTGTTAAATATTATTGTATGTATCGTGAATGAAACTGGCTAATGTCACTCTGGAGCTCATTTCAACAATAGGTTTGCACTTCAATGCTTTAATCATTTTTTTCACCCAATTTTCAGGTGGAGAAGTCTTTTTTTTTCTTCTTCAGCCACAAATCGTAATTTATGTTGTTGGGATTGTATGTGACACATAATCATGGCACCTATCAATGTGAACCAAGGTCTGAAAAGTTATGGGTTCAAATCAGCTCCACTTGAGATCTCAGAGTTTACTGTGGCTGTGTGGAGCATAGAGCAACACAGGGCTGCCGTCCCAAGTTGATCCTAGTTATAAAACACTTCAGTCAAGATCAGTTTATTAATCCTTCATACTGAGCATGCAGGTGGCGACTGTGGGGAGCAGAACGCCCCCTTTAGCAGGAAGAAACCTCCAGCAGAACCAGAACCTGGTTCAGTGTAAGCCGCTGTCTGCTGCGACTAAAAGGGGGTTTGAGAAGACAGAGCAGACGCACAAAAACTACAGAAGCACTGATCTACAGAAAGAGAGTTAGAGGGAGTTGTAGCTCCTTTGGCTTCATGTAGCAGAAAAATGCAGCTAAAAACAACTGTGGGACATGCGTTTGCATTCAGCTTTTTCCAAGTTCTGTTTTTTGGTCCGAGCAGAAAAATCTTCTTCCACATGTGTGCCGTGTCTCCTAAAATGTTTGTGTCAAACTGCAAGCAAGACTTCTAAAATCTTTCTATCAACCATGTTTTTTTCTAGCAAAATCTCAATACAGGCCAGATTTGTGGAGTGTACGACTAATAGTTGTCCCACAGTTATGAATCTCTGCAGCTCCTCTAGAGTTACTATGGGCCTCTTAGGAGGTTTTCTTAACTAATGCTCCCCTTTCCTAAGCTGTCAGCTTAGTTGCAAGTCCATATTTTGGCAGATGTACCGTTACACCATTTGCATGTGATGGACTGAGCAGTTCTCTATGAGACCTACAAAGCGATATTGTTCTGACCTATCGGCTCTGCTCCTTGATATTCATGAAGTTTGTTCTCTAAAAGAAACCTCTGAAGCTTCATATTTTATTATTTATATTGAATGTATGCAGAGATTTCGAACTTCTGACAGCAATCAGTTGCACTGGATTTTATTTAGAGATCAGGAGTAAAAGAGGTTAAATAAAAATATATGCTGCACTGTAAGTTTTTCTATTTCACTTTGCAGTGCCGACCTTTTACAAGATGTAGAAATTCATTTGTTCAGTCAATCAACTCTCATGTATGAGTCATTTAGACAAAAATCAATCCTCCTCAAGTCGGGATGAACCAGTGGCGTGTCCATGCATCACAGAAAACCGTTTCATGTTTACCTTTGCTACCAGCATCGTTTAACCAAAAACAATTATTTCAATGAATCTGTAAAAAATACTAAAGAGAACAAGTTGAATGACATAAACTAGTGTTTTTGGAGCAACAAGGTGATTTTTAAACAGCTCTTAGGAAATCCAGCAACAACGTGATGTAGGAGCAATTATCTATTTTAAAAAACTTGACTTCTGAGTACTAGATTATACATTTAGGTAGGCACTGTACTTTGTTCTGCTATAATACATAGCAGAACAAAATACAAGATGGCTGATTGAGGTCTGAGTTGACAAAACACTACAGGAAAAAAAACGTCAAACTGAAAGAGAAAAATTACCAAGGCAATGTTCTGGTATGTGTGTGTACCTGTTTGAGGGTCAGGGTCTGGTACTTCTCAAAGGCCTCCTGAGGCAAGGAGCCCAGTTCTCTGATTTTCTTCATGCACTCCTCCTTCTTCTTCAGCAGCATGCCCTGCCTGTTGGTCATTTTCTCCAGCTCCTTGGTGTCATGGTTGATGGCGTCATTCTGCTCCTTCTCGATGTTCTTCCACCGCTCCATGCTCTTTATGTGCTCCTTGATCTCTGCTTCGGTCTTGTCAACGAGACCATCCAGATCTGGAGGAGGTAGGAACATAAAACAGGGTGACGCTTTATTTAGAGAAGTGGTACCTTGATTGGAAAATTTGTACTCTTTCACACTGGATCTCAAGACAGGTAACGTAAGTTAACTCTTATACTTGTGTGAGAAAGTATTTATACCTTATGAACATTTTTAGTTTAATGTATTACAACCGGATTAGGCCATTCCAACTAATGAATATACTTGAATGTGAAACATTTCATTGTTTCTTTGGATGTACAATTGGTCGTTTGGTCTAACTATCCCAGCTTTCCTGTCTCAACTGAAAGAAAAAAAAAACAGCAATCCCACAGGAGGATGCTGCCACCACCATGTTTTACTATAAGGATGATGTGTTCAGGTTGATGTGCATGGTTAGTTTTCCGTGGCATATCTCTTTGCATGTAGGCCAAAAAGTTACATTTTCAGTCTCACCTGAAGAGGGCAGCCTCTTCTACATGTCTCCTATGTCCCCTACATGGTGTCATGTGCTACTTTGTGTTTGTCTATCACAGAAAATCTTTATTAAATACATTTAAGGCTGTAGTTGTAAATTTCAAGAGGTGTGAATGATTTTTCAAGGCACTGTAGATAAATAAATCTGGGGGAAAAATACTTTAATCAGATTTGTCACCTTTTCTATGAGAAAATATGTACATTTGAGAAGTTAAAAACAAAAAGATAAAACTTGTGTCTTGTCAGTTTTGGTTCTAAAAATGATTAAAAGTATTTGTGTTTCCAAACTCAATGACTAATTGTGTTAAATAATAGTTTTTTCAATACCGACCAACTAGATACCCCGAACAGAAGTAATTAGAAAGACCCACAGAACCCCAATAAACACCTTCATTATGATCACACCTACCATCTGATCGAGCCAAAGTCTCTTTTACTCGTTTGTTGATGCCGTCCAGTTCAGACGTCGTTGCTGTGAGCACCGTGCCGCCCTCGGTCTCACGCAGCTCATTCAGCTCCTGTATTATTTTAAAAAAAGAAACAAGGAAACATATTTATATAGGACTCCTCTACTTTGGATGCCTTAAAATCATTCAAGAAATGCTATTTACAGCAGGCTAAATTTAAATATATATAAAGACTTTCTTGCTATTAATTATATTTATCTTGCTAAAACTAAAAGGAAAGTACTTTCTTTTTTCAAAAACCTGGTTACCTGCTCGACTTGATCGAGACGTTTACGTAAGTTCTCATTGAGATATGTTTCCACTCTGGTCATGATTCCCTCCAGCTTGATCCTCTCATTTAACAGCTGCCTGTTGTCCTGTGAGAGAACAAAGGGATCAAAGCACAACCATTAGTCATATGGGCCGCAGGTCCGTTCAAAGCAAATAATGTTACAGTCTTTCGTGCCTTTATGCATCATAGGGAACCATTCTCCTGTATGGTATCCCTGTAAGCATTAAATCGGGTCCAGGTAGGAAATAGCTCCTCTATACAAAACGGTGTTTTATATAACAGGGTAATATAATTTGGCAACCACAAACATTGCAACTCATCATGAAAAGGTTCATATTAAAAAGGTGGAGTTGCTGTGCACTGATAACAGGAAAGGAGGTCAGAGAGGTGAGAGCCATGAGCAGCAGGCAGTGAGTTGGAAAAGGATCACAGCAGCATCCCGCACACAGCTGCAGCCTCACTCAGATCACCGTAATGCAGCAACAGCAGCAGCTTCAGGACAATGGGGGAAAAACAATACAATGGAGGTAGCAGATGTTTATTCTGAACCACACCCGTCTGTAGAGGCACTCTCCATTTTCTCTTCAACAATGACATTTTAAATGGGCTTTTTGGTTCCAGGGTCAGAAGTGTTCTAATAAAGACACAAAACCATTAACTACAAGTCAGTGAACACTTGAATTTAATTTGCATCTTTTTAAATGATCAAATTAAAGTCTGTGGGTGAGACATTAGGACATTGTTAGGTAACAAACTAGTAAAAGTTGTATGGAAACAACTGTAAGGTTCAACACATTGGTCAGGGTTCCTTTTCCAGACTCGAATTTCTGAATTTTCCTGCAGTTTTTATAACAAAGTTTAAGTAGAAATATTTGCCTGGTTAGTTTTAATATCTGGATGTTCTGCAAATCATGAAAATGCACAAGGCTAAATTTGGCTTCCAATTTGACAGTGTGTTAAAGGGCTATTTCCCTGCTTTTTCTCCTACCTCAGCTAAAAGCTGTTAATCCCAAGACAAATATAGACTCGATTATCCAACATTAAATGCCAGCTCTTTAAATCCTGGTTTGAGATCAGTGATGCTTTATGATGTGTGGACTAATTCTGAGGGTCATCGCTTTGTTTTTTATTTTTCCTACATTGCATAAGGAACCCCAAATCTAGTTCAAAGCGCTGATCTAAGAGGGTCTAGATTAGACGCCCCCAACTACCAGGACCAGGACCCGGACTGGTACTACCCTGTAGATCTATGGGCACCAGCCCACTAGAAAACCTCTGAAGAAATTTAGACGGGGCCTCTCGGACCAGAGCCAAAGGTTCTGTGGCTGAGATAGTCCCAGTGTGCATCAGGACCGAGGGTAGAACCTTGAAGAGCTGTAAGACTGCCTCTTAAGTGTAAGAACTTCTATTATAGGCTTAAAATGCAAACAGTAACTAAGGAATGTTGATGCTTTTATTTTGAAAATATCAGTAAGCTTTATTTTGAAAAGATAAAGGAGACCCATTTCCATCACGGATCGAGTCCCAGCAGTACTGTTAAGACAAATGCTTTAGAGTATGTTTGGTTTTATTTTCTTATCAATCACATGCGTGTGGTATTTTTCACAGTTTTGATGAGCAGAGTGTGTGAGCAGACTGCATTGTGAAAAAGCAGAAGTGCATGAGGTCTGCCCAGAGTAGGTGACTGCTGCTGTGGTTACACTACGGTTAAATGAAACCCGCTGCAGACTAGAAAAAGGATTAAATCAAATTCTGTACTTCTCAAGATGGAGTGGGAACCCCCACCTGATGGGTTTCACTTTTCTTTTTTTTTTTAATTCTATATTATATTTTGAAATGTTACACAATTTTCATCAGCTTCTACAGTAATACCACATGCTGAGACCAAATGAACACTGCTCAAAAAATAAAGGGAACAGTCAAATAACACATCCTAGATCTGAATGAATGAAATATTCTCATTGAATACTTTGTTCTGTACAAAGTTGAATGTGCTGACAACAAAATCCCACAAAAATCATCAATGGAAATCAAATTTATTAACCAATGGAGGCCTGGATTTGGAGTCACGCACAAAATTAAAGTGGAAAAACACACTAGAGGCTGATCCAACTTTGATGTAATGTCCTTAAAACAAGTCAAAATGAGGCTCAGTATTGTGTGTGGCCTCCACGTGTCTGTATGACCTCCCTACAACGCCTGGGCTCCTGATGAGACGGTGGATGGTCTCCTGAGGGATCTCCTCCCAGACCTGGACTAAAGCATCCGCCAACTCCTGGACAGTCTGTGGTGCAACGTGACGTTGGTGGATGGAACGAGACATGATGTCCCAGATGTGCTCAATCAGATTCAGGTCTGGGGAACGGGCGGGCCAGTCCATAGCTTCAATGTCTTCATCTTGCAGGAACTGCTGACACACTCCAGCCACATGAGGTCTAGCATTGTCCTGCATTAGGAGGAACCCAGGGCCAACCGCGCCAGAATATGGTCTCACAAGAGGTCTGAGGATCTCATCTTGGTACCTAATGGCAGTCAGGCTACCTCTGGCGAGCACATGGAGGGCCGTGCAGCCCTCCAAAGAAATGCCACCCCACACCATTACTGACCCACTGCCAAACCAGTCATGCTGAAGGATGTTGCAGGCAGCAGATCACTCTCCACGGTGTCTCCAGACTCTGTCACGTCTGTCACATGTGCTGAGTGTGAACCCGTTTTCATCTGTGAAGAGCCCAGGGCGCCAGTGGCGAATTTGCCAATCCTGGTGTTCTCTGGCAAATGCCAAGCGTCCTGCACGGTGTTGGGCTGTGAGCACAACCCCCATTTGTGGACGATGGACCCTCATACCATCCTCATGGAGTCGGTTTCTAACCGTTTGTGCAGACACATGCACATTTGTGGCCTGCTGGAGGTCATTTTGCAGGGCTCTGGCAGTGCTCCTCCTGTTCCTCCTTGCACAAAGGCGGAGGTAGCGGTCCTGCTGCTGGGTTGTTGCCCTCCTAGAGCCTCCTCCATGTTTCCTGGTGTACTGGCCTGTCTCCTGGTAGCGCCTCCAGGCTCTGGACACTACGCTGACAGACACAGCAAACCTTCTTGCCACAGCTCACATTGATGTGCCATCCTGGATGAGCTGCACTACCTGAGCCACTTGTGTGGGTTGTAGAGTCCGTCTCATTCTACCACAAGTGTGAAAGCACCACCAACATTCAAAAGTGACCAAAACATCAGCCAGAAAGCATCGGTACTGAGAAGTGGTCTGTGGTCCCCACCTGCAGAACCTCTCCTTTATTGAGTGTCTTGCTAAATGCCAAAGATTTCTCCCTGTTGTCTATTTCATTTGAACAACAACATGTGAAATTGATTGTCAATCAGTGTTGCTTCCTAAGTGGACAGTTTGATTTCACAGAAGTTTGATTTACTTGGAGTTATATTGTGTTGTTTAAGTGTTCCCTTTATTTCTTTGAGCAGTGTAGTTCTAAAGAACTAGGGGTTTCCAGAAGAAAAGTAATTCAATCCACAGGAGCCGGACACAGCAGACGGTTCTGCATGTATTTTCAGGTGGCCACTGGCAGATCATTCAAAGTGTGTCTCAGAGCTTCTTTGTACAGTTATAGATCATGCTTCTCCTGACCTGCTGTAACTGACGGATCTCGTCGTTGAGGTCATCAACGCGTCTCTGGTCCTCCAGGCTGAGCTGAGAGAGCAGATCAGTGCCAAGCTCGGCCTTCAGCGACTCCCTGGTTGACTCCATGGCATGGAGGCTGGCCTCCAAACTTTGGAGACTACGTTGCTGAAGAAAAACAAGAGGGACAATCAACAAACCTGCTCACAGCAGGTGCTTTTCCGCATTCTTACTCATTTCAAAACACCTGACTTAGAAACTTAAATCTCAGTCGATTTTCAACCCATTTGTCACATGGAAGTACAAACGTTTAACGTGCTTTAATTTTTTTTTAACATTATTTAGGGTTTAGTATCAAACAGTAATTAACACTGTGCATAAAACCAATTTTGTCACCTGAGCTACAATCACCCAAGCTCTTGTTTGCCTCATTGTCTTGGATAAGGAGCGCATGTGTTTGACAATTTAATTTTCTTGTTAGATGCGGAGAAGACCGTAAGCTTGTATAATTATCCTATCTAGAGGAAAGAAGATCTCAAGCTGATTTTTGAAGCAACAACAGTTTTATTGTTTTGTGATCTACAGATAAGACGATTTTCAGCATGTAGTTTTTCCTCAATCCCAGCATCTCAGGATGCTAAATCTGGAGATCTTGACATAACGGCAATTCATTTATTGCAACTTAGAACTGATAACAGTGATGCTGGCAGCTGATTTAAGCTGAAAACATCATGGACCGATGCATGATTGTTATGGATTATTCTCCTGTGACAGGAGAGCAACACCAAACAGTGACACTTGGTGTAGGAATAGATTTCTGTACCATGTCACCATGTTAATTTTAAAGATGAAGTTATGATCTTGAAGGGAAAAGAAGAAATACATCACATCAAAATGAATCCCAGCAGTTACAGCTGTTGTCAGTTTATATTAATCTATTAGATATTTAATTACTCAGATTTTTATAGTCTGGAAAATTAACTGCGGAGAAGCCTCTAAAAGCCCATGGTTTTCCATAGTCGAATTACATTTTTCAATACTTTTCCCAAACATGGAAACCGCTAAATGTTCCTGACTTTTCTGTAGCAACCTGGAATAATTCGTTTAATTGCCTGGTCAATGGTAAACAATTGTTAATGAAGATGTACAACCTTGGGCATGAAGGTCTTCTCAGACTGCTGCCTCTTCTCCTTCAGCATCTTCATCTCTGACAGAATACTATCCCTGGAGGCCTTAAACTTCCTCTGCTGTGTCTCGATCTGCTGCATCTGGTTCATCAGCTGGTCGATCTCGTTGTTGATACGTGGAGCAGCCATTAAGGAGAAATACAACCAGGTCGTGTGGCCTTTTAACATACTTATTAATTGCTACAGCTACATAGTTATCAGTATGTTTCAGGACACATTTGTCAAATTAGTAGTAATCATGATAAAAACAAACCATTTCATTTATTTCTGCTTCTATGCACTTTATCAGTCAAGGAACTACTTTTCCTTCAAGCAATAATCAGTGCAACATGTTATAAAAACATACAACTAATGTTCAGTGATAAAACAGAATTAAAGCTCATTTTTCTTAATACTATGACCAATTTAACTGCGATGGCTCCACCTTGAGCAGCACGTTCACTGTTCATATGTGGTGAAAAATGAACCCATCATTACTGTTCTCTTCATACTGCTGCTAAATAGCCAAGATTAGAAGGAGCAGCACACCATCCTCATTAGGCGAAATTAACAGACAGGTTTATTGATCCTCTGGACCATTGTGGTTTAACAGCACTCGATGAACACTTAGGCCAATGAATCTGCCGATTAACACCAGATAGAAGGAAAAAGACGAGGTGCTTCGCAGCAGAAAACTAAAGCAGATTTAAACATTTACGGTTTAGGACCATGAAGCTCATGAGTGAATAAAAGTGATTATCAGGTTCCCTTAACCAGGCTGCAGCAAAATGTGCTTCAAAGCATCTCCCTCTAATGGGACGCCCGGTTTAATGAAAACAGAGAAGAGGTGCATCATCTCATTCTCCTCTACAGGGCAGAGGAGGAGAGTGGACAACTAGAGGCTTTTAAATAATTGATCTGCTCTCTGACTCATTGGAGGGATGAAGGACAAGAACCTGCTTCTCCTGCTTACTGACACATACCTTAAAATCAATAGC
Organism: Girardinichthys multiradiatus; assembly: GCF_021462225.1. NCBI lineage: Eukaryota > Metazoa > Chordata > Actinopteri > Cyprinodontiformes > Goodeidae > Girardinichthys > Girardinichthys multiradiatus. The sequence continues at coordinate 32,808,367 of NC_061798.1, read as the reverse complement.
AGATTCTTCCTGCTATAGACATTACTGTCTCTATGTCAGACTTTAACACATCACACATTTTAAATTGCGTCAGCAGAGAAAGTTACTATAATCGACCATACTGCACATGGATGTAGAAATCCCCTCCGATCTACCTGGTATGCCTTCATGCGCTGTCCTGGAGTCATGGTTTTGGCAGATATGACCCAATATACACTAATCCTTAATGACCTGCTTAAACCCTCCTCCTGCGGTTTCCGAGGCGGCTACAACACCACAATGGATTTAATCCACATCCAAAATATGGCCTCAGCCACATGAGATCACCCTATAAAAGAGCCTCTGTGTTCCCAGTTTCCCCAACAGGCTTCCTGATTATTAATAAGGCTTTTGTACACGGGAAGTAAAATATTTACATGTCAGTTAGGATTTATTTTGTATTTGTAACACGTTCTTATTTCCAACATACTTTGAGCCTCCATTTCTCCACTAACAGTTCTTGCAGTTAATCAAACTGAGCATGCAGTGCCAGTCGGAAATGTACACACACTCATCAGTATGAATGTCAAACATTTAGCTGTTTATGATTGGTTTGAACCATTCTTTACCCAGGGTCGACTAAATGTACAAATTATAACTTTAATGGGTTTTTTTCCCTTTAAGTTTTAATTTATTGTAAATTTTCTTTACACCACACAGGGTCAAAATTCTCAATACATATGTATATGCATAAATCCCTAATAAAATCTAGTTAAATGTCCCATGCCAAATTGTGCTTCTACCCTATGGTAAACACAGACACCTTTAAGCTCAACTGAAATAATCAGCGGTGGTGCAGTTGGTAGCACTGTTGCCTTGCAGCGAGAAGGTCCTGGGTTCGATTCCCGGCCGGGGGTCTTTCTGCATGGAGTTTGCATGTTCTCCCCGTGCATGCCTGGGTTCTCACCAGGTACCCCGGCTTCCTCCCACAGTCCAAAGACATGCCTGTTAGGTTAATTGGTCACTCTAAATTGCCCTTAGGTGTATGAATGAGTGTGTGCATGGTTGTTTGTGTGTTGCCCTGTGATGGACTGGCAACCTGTCCAGGGTGTACCCCGCCTCTCCGACTGCTGGAGATAGGCACCAGCTTCCCCGTGACCCACTATGGAATAAGCGGTAGAAAATGACTGACTGAAATAATCAGCTGCTCACACGGACGAGCCAAACGTTTTCCATAGAGAGAGCGTCATGGTGAAACAAGACAAACTGAGCTATTTGGCCTCAAAGACAAGAACCCTGTTTGGATGAGGCTGTTAAACCTAATAACACTGCATCATTAGTCAAGCACAGTGGCATCATGCTGAGGGTCTGCAACCAGTGGAGCTGATGTATTAGACAACAGGGATGGAATAATGACAGATGGCTCTACACAGCTGGATGTTGCAACAGGTCCCAAACACAGCTTGAAACTTGTTTCAGAATCACTGAAACTGGCTAAGCTTAACCCCTTCTGAACAATTATTGGCTTAAAAGTCAGAAAACCAAAAAATGTAAATGACCTCCTCCACTTCTGATGAGTAGAAGGGTTAAATGTCAACTGTGTTGATGGATTAAAAAAAGCATGCGGTCAAAGTAACAACTTGCTATGTGGAAATTCTAGGATGTATACATTTGAGCCTGTATGTATAGTTTTGAACTCAATCAGATTAAAGTAAATATGCTGTTTTCAGGTTCACCGTGAAAAAAGAAAGACCAAAATGAATGACATTACTGCTCATAACAGGTTCTTCTACCTGGCACCCACCACCCAACAAGCACAGATTTACTGTGTGTGTTGTTATGAAAGTATACTGAAACTAAAGAGTAAAAGAACCTGCTAGGAACAAAAGCACAGCAGGGGAGTGTGCGTCGTTGCAGCTGCTCTGTTCTTGCTTCACTACAGTGGAAAGAAATTAGAGTCATTGGGAAAGATGTAGCAATCTGGGCTTATAAAACATTTTTTAACAGTTAATCCTATATAGGAAAGTATGTGCTGAAAATATATTATAGTGGTAATAATTACCCTTTCTATTGGTAAATGGTGGAGCTGGACAGAGTATTTTATTACTCTTTAATAAATCACTGAGAAGGATTCTCCAGTAAAGATAAAAACATGCCATGTCTGGATTTCATGTGGGGAAATGAACATTTTTTGAATCTGCTTACACTGGCACAAATAAGACAGGAACTGACTTTGTCTGGCATATTGCACAATGTACTGTATCTATGGTTTTAAAAGTCAGATGACTTCCCTCTCAGCTCGGTTTAGACTTTTTAAAAACAAACATCGTGGTTGATCTCATATCCTCTCTCTTTTTGTGGGATTCCAGTGTGACTCATTTTACATTAATCAATAAATCAGTGTGTGCTATCTGCTTGTCCATGTGATGGTTTGGCTGGAGATGTGTGACTCATTTTCCAGTAAACTCATCCAGTCCATGCCCAACTGTGGGAACCGAGGAGATGTTGAACTTCTCAAACAAATTTCCCTTTTAGTAATCCTGTAAAAAACAGTCTGTAGTAAAGTTGCCAATGGAAACTTTTGATGTTAACTTTTATGCTGTTTTGCATCTTTCTCAGAAAAACCCCCATTAAATCTCCCTGGTGTACATTCTCAGATTTTAATGAAAAGGATATGTTCGATGTTCCTTCGCAGGTTCTCATTGAGCTTGGCCTCCAGCTCAGCCAGCTCCTCTTCAGCCTTCCTCATGTCTTTCTGTAGCTCCAGGCGAGACTTTCTTGTGTCATAGTAGCCTCCTGTCAGAGCTCCTCTGTGGCTTACCTGGTCCCCTAGAAAAAAAGCCAACAGGTTACAGATCACGATAATGTAGGGCTACCACAATATTATCCTCTGGGTCAATCATTCCATAGGGGACAATAGAGTAGAAAATTGCACAATAGCACCTTTATGCAACATGTTCCACATTAAGTAACATGTGATACAGAACCTTAGCATTACAAAACCGTAAACTGAAGGTTGGCATACCCTCCAGGGTTATACAATCCATGGTGAAAGCTCGAGCCAGCTGGGTGGAAACCTCCATGCTACGACAAATCAGTGTCTTTCCAAACACGTGCTTAAAGGCCTTGTCAAAGTTTGGACTGTAGCGCAGCTTACTGATCATAGGGATGGCATCCTTAAGACAAAGACAAGTTACAGGAACATAACTAAAAGTGGTTGAACCTCGCATTCAGAGCGAAGATCTGGGTCAATAAATGAACAGATGGAAATAATGCAAGTCTCTCACATTTGTTTCTGGGTAGGCGGTGTCCCTGACGTCCAACTTGCTAAGTGGAAGGAACGTCACTTCCCCGGGTAAGTTCATTTTGTTGAACTCCATCAGGATTTTTGTGCTCACTTCATCAGTTTCCACAATGTGGTAAAACAGTCTGGAAGACAAGTTGATCATTTTACTAAAACTACTGGATACATTAAATGTTTCCATCAAAAAGATAAAATATATATAAGAAGCCTGTTTAAAAATGAGCCACAAACATTCAGATGATCCTTCTTACATGTTTCTAGGGATTATGACACAGTACACTTTTAATGCTAATCATATTGTGTGTATATTTTATTTAATCTGCTATATTTTAAAAGACAGAAATTAACAATGGACACACATTGCCTGAAGGATGGAGGAAGCAAAGCACCAACTGTTATTAAAATGCCTTTAAATGTTTGGAGCTAAATGAGATTACAATTTTTATTCAGAGGATTATATCTTAAAAACAACTCAACACGTTTCCTGTTGTCTTTAGTATTCTAAAAATGAAATTAGGTCAAAGAAAAATAACACAAACAGATTCCCAGTTACAGAACATGCAACATTTCTGAAAGATTAAAACCTTTTCAGTGAGCAATATTTCCCATTATGATCCAGACAGAAACTGGAATCATTTTAATCTGAGGTGTCTAATCTTGGGGTCATTAAGACAATGTTTTACCTCCTTATACTCTCCGAGCTATAACAGAACTTGTTTATTTCCCAGAACAAAGTTACCTTTATAAAGCCCAGACCGCAGGAGGTTTACATACAACCAAGAGCTCATTTGATTTTTATAAACCTAGCATAAAAAAGGTGTGTCTAATGGATTATTGCTTTGTTGCAAAAATGCTTCTTGGCTAAACATACTAATTCCTCCAGTGTGTTAGCAGTTTCCCTTAAGAGCTCTGGAGCTCCATACAGCGAGCCAAGCATACAGTCCTCCTCCGAACACCCGCGCCGCATCCCGTCCCCCACCACACAGCGCTGATAGACTGGAGGAATTTAAACCCTGCCGAGTTCGCCATTGCTAAATACTTTTTGGTGGTGAAAAGCCATGCAGATTCGAGCTATGGAGGCTAAAGCTAACCAGCCAATAGGCAGAAGAGTAAAAAAGTTAAAAAAATACAAAGGAAAAATAAAACAGACAGATAATATTAAAACATATACATAAATAAATACATTTAAAAATAAGTCATCACTAAATAAAGTTGAAAATTGCAATAGATAATAAATAAGGTAATTATTACAAAGGTGAATAAATAAAGAAGTGAATTAAATTAGATATATAAATTTGTTTCATTGAATAATTTAACTGCTGCCTATATTTATTTTTTTTACAGCATTTTTGTGTATTTAATCATCTGCTTATTTATTTATTGAGCATTTATTTATTTCTGTATAGATTCTTAATTATGGCAGGAATGGTCCTCCATGTGAAATCTGTTCATTTCCCTTCAAACGGTGGCATGTTTCTCATGGGAGCAACACAAATGCTCCACTCTGCTGCTCAACCCATAAATGCCTTTTTTCTTACAAATGTGGCACTATTTAAAGGGAAATAAAGATTTATTGCCAAGAGGCACCATAACAACAAAAACAGAAGTGGTCCAGGTTGGCATTGTTGCCTTTCTGCTACCTAATATGGTTTAGGTTTGTTCCGTTAAACGTTAAGCCACACTAACAATGTTAACTAACAAAGGATGGAGTTTATTGGGCAAGCGACAAACACATCAAGCAAAAGCTACTTCTGTAGTCCATTTGTTGATGATGTTATTGAACTAATTTAAAGGTGATTTTCATGTGTGCAAGAAACATTTCTCACCTAGTCCCTGCTGTCACTTCCACGCAGGTGTAAAAAGCTGGTTCACACTCAAAATTGTTCATGACAATGCCATGGTAACCGTTGATGACATGCTGGTTGATCCCCTTCCTCCTGAAATGCTCCAGAACTTTGTTTATGCTGTCGATACCATTCAGAATGGCCTACAGGAGAAAGGGGGGAAAGCACATGAAAGGTCTCAAAATTTCCATTTCAAAATCAAGACTTTCCCAGACTCGTATTTCTAGATTTGTTACTCCGCTCCCAGATCCTTTCCCACGTTTCAGACCAAACAAACCCTGCACACTTTACAATGACTTCTTGGTAAAACCATGACCATGTTATTTTAATAATGCAGTGAAGGCAAAAGTCTGGTAACGCTCACATGTTTCGCTACGTTTCTTTTTTCCCTATTTATCCCGACCAGGAAAATTACAAAAAATAAAAATAAAATCATACTCTAGAACAGTGTAGTAATTCTGTATATGTTTAAAAAGAAAATCAGACTTGAAATAAATATCCTTAAAGAAAGTAAAATGCTGACAAAGCAAACAAAGTTTATAACAGCAGAAATGCACCAACAATCTCTGCATTTACTTTAAAATAACATAAAAACATACTAAAGAGCCAATGTAAGTGAGGCCAGGACAAACACAGATAAGAAAATGTCACTTCAATACAACGTAAGACTAAAAGACTGCAAATCTAACAGGCTAGAGCAGAGAATAGATAAGGGTGAGTCCATCAAACACAGGAAACAGACTGAATCAACCGGGACCGATGAGACAAAGGTACATAAATGCATGACATTTGTCCATGAAGCTCCAAGCAGCCTCCTTTCATCTCAGCAGATATTATTCAGAGGTAATATTTGATTGATGTTTATGCCCAGAAGAAATGACTGAATGAGGCAGAGACGAGTGAGTCATTCGTAAATTTAGCAAGCCATCATGAGGTGCGAGTGTTGAGGCAGATGAATGATTTCATTTGATATACCTATTCTGACAAGCGGGTGAGTCACAAAAGTGAATTCTTCGCAGCATTCAGGTGGGCTCACTTGGAGACCAAAGCACTTTACTTAGAAATCACCAACACTCGCCAGTTTCCTCCCTAGCAGAGTTTGTGAATATGTGGACAGAGAACCATGTGGAACTTACAGATTTACAGCGTGACAATTTTACACTACAAAAATAGATCATCTGCAGGTATAAGTGGTCAAGTACAAAGATTAGCACGTCGTCATAAATTTGTCAACTTTTCCAGCCATGTGATACGACTTTCTGATTTCCTCGTCCACAGATGGATGTATTGGCTGTCGTGGTCTTCTATTACACAAGTCAATAATCACAAAGTCATGCAGAGCGACACAGACCTTGCCTGTAGCCGCTCGGAGGAGCTGCTGCTTCTTCTCTAGGTCCTCTCGCTTGGCTGCCAGGGCCTGTTGCTCTGCGTTCTCCTCACGCCACAGGTAGCTGGACAGACACAGACAGGCGCACCAGAAACTTATGTCACCAGAAAGATCCAGGTCCAACTGCGGCAGTGATACTCAGAGGTAAAGCATTCAGTGAGGAGGAAAAAAAAAAAAAAACGCTACGGCTTTAAAACAAGTGTTTGTTACATTCATGGAAAAAATAAAAAATATGTTTTCATTCTGAAATATTTGTACAACAAAAAGTATCGGGAATATACAGCTTCAACTTTACCTGTTTGTAAATTAATTTATTAAATTTTAAAGACAAAACAATTTATTGCTGCTTCTAATAAAAGGTCCATTACTTTTCTTATTCACTCTCTGGACAAAAGCAACAGATCAAAGTTAAGTTTGCTTTACAGAGAAAATTTGACAGATATTTTAGTATTTAATATATATTTTTAAAACCATTATTTTGATATTTATATTTAGTGGTGGAAATGGCTTAAACAACAGTTGTGTTATGGTCTCTTACAAGAAGCAGGGCTCACCAGGCTAAATCTGCATTACAGATATAATATTAGATCTTTAACGTCACTCAGTAGGACCTAAGGTATCAAATTCTGCAGCATAATTAAATCTGCTGTTTTAGCAAACTGTGAAGACTGCCAAGCAGGTATAGAAAAGCAATTATGAATAAAACCTACTGGCTTAATGGGGGGAAATTTCAATGTTCTATAAGATGCAGGCATAACAATTTAAAGGAAATCACATAAAGACCCTTGTGAGAAAACTCAACAGCAGCTAAATAAAATAATAGCATCGACCCCAAAGAAACTGGTTCATTTCTTTACTAGAGACAACTTAAATTGTTTTACTAAAAGACTAAACAGACTGTATTGGCTGCTACAGCTTCTTGAGCTCAGATACGACAAGGACAAGTTGTTCTCCTTCCTCCTGCAGGTGTTTCATAGTGGTGTCGTTTTGTGGGAAATGTTTGTGTGTCTGAACAGCTGATTTCATGTGAGATCATCTGGTTTAGGATGTTATTAAATACACCCTTCAGGCATAGGTTATAATTTGTAAATAGCTCAGGAGTAGGTACAAAAAATGTAGGTACTGGGACAGAAAGAACAGTAATGGAAACGCTCGCAAAGCGGGCCGAGTGGAGCGGAGCTGGGCCAAATTGAAGAAAGAGAGAGGTGCTACGATATAAATTTTGTGACACATCAGGAAAAATAATTTTGTATGATACAAGTAAGAGGCAAAACAAGACAGAAAAATTGAGGTTTCTTACTTTCTTTCACTTTGGAGTTCATCTTTCTTGTTCTTCACTTCATAGTACTTTTTGTCCAGCTCCTCCACACGGGTCTTCACCTCATTTAAATCTTGATCAAGTTTCTAAAAGACATAAATTAAATCTTTTTAAGAGCTCAAACGAAAGAGAAAGCCTATGATATAAAGAGATTTAAAGGTTTAGCTCTTACGGACATGTGAAGTGATTATGAAACACCACAGAAACAAGCTGTCCTTAAGAAGACGGTTACAATGACAAATTCAGCTTAAACATACATACACTGTACTGCTCGAGGTTCTTCTCCTTATTCATTTCAGTGTCCTCCAGGTCTTTGTGGATGGCTGCAATCTGCCTCTTTTTGTCATTAATGGCCTGGTCCAAGGACTTCAACTCCTTCTTGATCCACTTGTCCCTCTCCTCCTTGGAGGTAAACTGACTGCCACGGCCCTGCTTCGCATACAAGTCAGTCCTCTCTTGGGTGGCTTGGGCCAGTCTGGGAAAAAAAAAAAAAAAAGACAAATGAAGTACGTTTTAGTATTTAATTTAAACAATAAGGTATATCTGTCACAAACTAAATATCATTTTACCTCAGTGGGTATTGCTGTGATTTAATTTTGGCAGAAATTTTGTTTTTTCAAATTTTTTTTGTACTTAAAGACTTTGGAGAAGAATACTAGAATCAAAATGCTTTCGGTATGTGCTGACTGACTCATCGAGCTATGCCTGGTCATCAGCTGCGTAGTTATGAGTCATCCCTACCTAGAGATGCCCCGCTCCTCCTTTTCCTTCACCATGTTGAATTTGGGTTCAGTCTCCTGGAGCTCCTTTTGTTTCTCCTCAATCTTCTCCAGCAGCTTCTGACGCTCCTTCAGCAAGCGTTTCTGACAGAACAGAGCATTTCAAGCAAGTCAAACTCCCTTCAAACTTCTTTTAGTAAGGTGCCTTTGCATAGATGACTGACTGGCCTTGCTGGTAGACAATAAGGTAAAGCACTCCAGTTTTTGCTCATTTAGTCAACATATTAAAGGATGATCAAACAAGGACAAAAGACAGTAAGGATTTTTATTTTTGCCCGACTTTAGACAATTGTTGTGCCCGTAGTAGCCAGATGGTTTCAATCAAACAACCACCAGCCAGCATGAAGCTCACAATTCAAAAACTAAGCCAACAAACCCTTTTTATATGACTATCATCCTCATCTTCACACTACACAACCACTCTGCACAAGGCCATATGGAGAGTGATCTATGCCAACTGTGCATACAAAAGTTCATGCCAAAAGGGATGTATAGCGGACCTAAAGGTGACTCTGCTGATTTACTCATTTGGCTTTTCAACTCATCCCAAAAGGAATGCTCACGTTTTGTTTTTCCTTTATAACGTTTGGAAAATAGACAATCATTTTATTTCATCATTGGTGGAGACGTTTTCTACTTCCATCAACATTATTAATGGTCTTTCAACAGTCACTAAGCACTGATATTAGCACATAAGATAACCTGCGAGAAAAATAATAAAGTGCATGGTTTGGGCCTTGAAAGGCTTTGGAGAGAGATGGAGGAGATCAGAGAGGAAGGAGGGAAGGAAGTTCAGGTATAAACATATGCATGAGAAAACGGAGCCTGTACAATCCAGAAAAGAGAAGAATGGATGGAAGAACAAAACAATGGTTACATAAAAATTCATATAAGTAAGTAGTTGACTTTCCCGTTAATAACCGTTTGGACCAAAGTGGGTTAAAGGAGCGAAGACTCTTTTCCCATAGTGATGCTGATGGATGAGGGGTGTTGGTGCACCATCACGTGTTCAATATGACGCAGATTAGAGGCTTCCGTACCCTCTGTTCACTGTTGCCTGCCAGCTCATCCTGCAGGTCCTTGGCCTTCAACTCGAGCTTGGTCCTCTGCTTGATCTGCTCCTGGCGCTCGGCCGACAGTTGCTCTTTCTCCTCCCTCATAGCAGAGACCTTGGACTTCAGCTCGCGCACAACGCGCTCAGTCTCCTACAAACAGGAAACAGAAAAACAGACTGTGGGTTCATTTCAGGAGAATTTCAACTCGTTAACTTCACACTACAAGACAACATTACTGTAGGAAGCGTTACATTTATTCATCTAAAAATAATTTATCTCACTGTTTGGAAACTGCTGCCAATAAATACACAAAAAGCACAGAGAAAAGTTGCAGAATAAAGGCTCAAGCATATATAAATTTGCACTTTATTTTTACACATGTTGAAAAAACAACAACAACACTATATTACAGATATCCTACATTTGTTTATGATCAATCTACCAAACGTTAAAAACAAAAAACAATGAAACACTTAATGCAAAAGCAGCTGTGGTTTTAGGAAATCCTCTATATAATAAGACTCTGAGATATCAATGAAAAATGTTATTTAAAGCACATTTAAACATGTTGGATAAGGAAACACAAGGATTATAGAAATATTACAGCTTGTTTTTCAGCACCAGCCTTCATGAAGACTTTACCTCCACTTTGTCCCGGGCATCTTGCTGAGCATCACGCAGCTGTCTGGATTTGTCTCCACAGGTCTCTCTCTTACTGGACAGCTGGAGAAGACCAAAAACAAAACACAAAATTCAAGAAACAGACACAATAACAAAGGCAAGAGAAGGCTGCTCGCTCTTTTACTGTTGGACTCATCCATTTAAACAAGTATTTGTCTAATTTACAAATGACCTAACGACAGTATTTCAAAGCAGGGGAAATACATTACCTCATCTAGTTTGGCACGAGTTTCGTTAAGCTCCTGGTTGTAAATAGTGTACTCCAGAGCTCTCCTCATCTTGTCCCACTTCTGGTACTGAGCCAGCTCCTCCTTCTCATCTTCCAGGGTGTGCAGACGCTCCTCGATGTACTTCAACAGTTCATTGATCTTCTCTCGTTTCCCCTCTGGGAAAATACACAAAACGGGATGTTGTGCAAAAAAAGTGTCAAAATATCCACTAAATGCACGATGAGTTCACAATAACCTTAGCTTAATAGTACATGATGTTCACTGATAAGCACTGTTGTTGCAACCGAGGCAACATGAATCATAAAAATAATACCAAATATAAAGAAATGTTGCTTCTGGGTCCAAACTCAGTGTGATCTGATATTTCTGTTCAAGTGTATCAAAACTTGGTATGTTTTATATCTCATGGCTTAAGATTTTACCCGTCTCCTTCATGAGAGAAATACTCTCCTCCTTCCGTTCATCGTACACCCGTGTTCCTGCCACCTCTCGCAGAAGTTTCAGGCGCTGAGAATCAGGTGCTGTGGCCATTTGGTTGATCTGCATGAAGAATTAAAATGATGCAATGAAAGTGGAATAACCTATAGTTAGTTTATCTCATAAGAACATGCAGTCTAAAAAGGACACAAAGACATTAGCTCAAGCAGACACGGACAACTCTGTTGGAAACTCCTACTCATCGCACAATTTCACACTGAATTTAGAGAAATCCAGCCATTAATTTAAGGCAGATGTTAGGAAATAATTGCTTTTATCAAAAATCATTGTCGACAACTGTTGGCACCTCTAAAATCCCTTTAAAATAAATGTAACTGAAGCATTTTTTTAACTGAGCAAGAATTTCTAATTAGTAACACATGACTTTCTGTTTACACTGTGTGACACAGATGACTTTTAACCACTGGCCACCAGGGTGTAAGAGGACCCATGCCAATTGTATCACCACACTCAATCATAGGAAGGCAAGGGAGGTTAAAAAGCACGTTAAGAACTGCAGCAAAGAGGGGCATCTTGGAGTGACCAAGTACAACAACTATTAGATGCCATCTCCAGTTGTTTGCGAGGCAAAGCCTTTTCTGTCCTGGAATCAACAACGTAAACAAGTGGAGTTTTGCTGAGCTGGCATTGTGTGCTTTGGTCAAATGAGGCTGAGGTTAAACTTTTTGGCAACAAACAACGCAGGAAGGTTTGTGTGAAACTGAATAAATATGTGGATAATCATCTATCACCCACTGTTAATTATAGTACTGATAAAAGCACTAATAGAACTGTTACAGCAAAGGGCATCATGAACTCCTTCAGGTACCAACAAATATCTGACACCTTCTTCCAGGAAAGTAATGATGGGTTGTCTGTGGGTATTTAAGCAGGGTAGACAGCCAAAGCAAATGGCTAAGACATCACAGAAATGGTTCACTGGGCACAAAAATCATCCTTCTTACATTGCCCACCTCAGTCCCCAGACCTAAATCCTATGGAAAACTTGTGGGGTGAGCTGAAGAAAAGGAGAGCAGTCAGGATGTTGGGCTAGGTTAGAAGAAAAGGAATGGGCAAAGATCGCTCCCTCTCTAAGCTCCAACTTTTGGAAATATTGTAAGGGAAGAGTAAAGGGATCACAAAGCATCAACTGCAGGGGTGCCAATAATTGCTGCACTTCTGGTTTAGCTAAAAGACAATTGTCTTAAAAATAGTAATTTTCTCCACTCTACTCAAATTAAAAGTGGTGCCAGTACATTTCTCTGCATGTTTGTATGTGTGTGATCTAGGATACATTTTAGACATGTTCCAAAAATAAATTAGTATTTTATCATATCTCTATACACAGTGCCTTGCGAAAGTACTCGGCCCCCTTGAACTTTTCAACCTCTTGCCACATTTCATGCTTCCAATATAAAGATATAAAATTCTAATTTTTTGTGAAGAATCAACAAGTGGGACACAATCGTGAAGTGGAATGAAATTTATTGGATGTGTCAAACTAGTTTAACAAATAAAAAACTGAAAAGTGGGGCGTGCAATATTATTCAGCTCCCTTGCATTAATACTTTGTAGCGCCACCCTTTGCTGCAATTACAGCTGCAAGTCGCTTGGGGTTTGTCTCTATCAGTTTTGCACATCGAGAGACTGAAATTCTTGCTCATTCTTCCTTGCAAAACAGCTCGAGCTCAGTGAGGTTGGATGGAGAGCGTTCATGAACAGCAGTCTTCAGCTCTTTCCACAGATTCTCAATTGGATTCAGGTCTGGACTTTGACTTGGCCATTACAACACCTGGATACGTTTATTTGTGAACCATTTCATTGTAGATTTGGCTTTATGTTTTGGATCATTGTCTTGTTGGAAGATAAATCTCCATCCCAGTCTCAGGTCTCTTGCAGACTCCAACAGGTTTTCTTCCAGAATGGTCCTGTATTTGGCTCCATCCATCTTCCCATCAATTTTGACCATCTTCCCTGTCCCTGCTGACGAAAAGCAGGCCCAAACCATGATACTGCCACCACCATGTTTGGCAGTGGGGATGGTGTGTTCAGGGTGATGAGCTGTGTTGCTTTTACGCTAAACAGATCGTTTTGCATTGTGGCCAAACAGTTCGATTTTGGTTTCATCTGACCAGAGCACCTTCTTCCACATGTTTGGTGTGTCTCCCAGGTGGTTTGTGGCAAACTTTAAACGAGACTTTTTATGAATATCTTTGAGAAATGGCTTTCTTCTTGCCACTCTTCCATAAAGGCCAGATTTGTGCAGTGTACGACTGATTGTTGTCCTATGGACAGACTCTCCCACCTCAGCTGTAGATCTCTGCAGTTCATCCAGAGTGATCATGGGCCTCTTGGCTGCATCTCTGATCAGTCTTCTCCTTGTTCAAGATGAAAGTTTAGAGGGACGGCCGGGTCTTGGTAGATTTGCAGTGGTCTGATACTCCTTCCATTTCAATATGATTGCTTGCACAGTGCTCCTTGGGATGTTTAAAGCTTGGGAAATCTTTTTGTATCCAAATCCGGCTTTAAACTTCTCCACAACAGTATCTTGAACCTGCCTGGTGTGTTCCTTGGTCTTCATGATGCTCTCTGCGCTTTGAACAGAACCCTGAGACTATCACACAGCAGGTGCATTTATACGGAGACTTGATTACACACAGGTGGATTCTATTTATCATCATCAGTCATTTGGGACAACATTGGATCATTCAGAGATCCTCACTGAACTTCTGGAGTGAGTTTGCTGCACTGAAAGTAAAGGGGACAAATAATATTGCACGCCCCACTTTTCAGTTTTTTATTTGTTAAAAAAGTTTGACGCATCCAATAAATTTCATTCCACTTCACGATTGTGTCCCACTTGTTGTTGATTCTTCACAAAAAATTTGAATTTTATATCTTTATGTTTGAAGCCTGAAATGTGGCAAGAGGTTGAAAAGTTCAAGGGGGGCGAGTATTTTCGCAAGGCACTGTATGCTGAGACTAAATTTAAATAAGATGGGCAAACAGGGGGGAACTTTTTAGAGTCATGCATTGACACAGTGATTCACAATATAGTATACCACTGTTTTCTCACCTTTCCCTGCTTGACAATGTAGTATGGGTTACTGCGAGAGAAGCCGGCACTCTCCAGAAGGTTCATGACGTCATTCTTGCTGTAACAAAAGACGGCAGAGTTGACATTTTCTGTGGAACTTTTTACAGATACACAAACCACAGTAATACGTACGTCACCATCTTCTTGTCCAAGAAGTACTGGTCCTTCTTTGCACCAATAACACGGCGAAGGGAGACCTCCTCTTTGTCGATCTGGAGGGAGAGAAATTTCTCACTAGTGATGATGACAGCCACATATTAGCTGATTTCTCCTGTTTATACAACACTATTGTGCAACAAGGCTGATTACAGTTTCAAACTCTGTTAAAGAAACAAATTTCAATTTCTGCTGCACTTTAAAGAACTGTAATAGACACTGATATGTTAAAGCTCCAAATGCAGAAGTTGAGAGAGAGAGATGACAGTAATACAAGAAAGAGCAAATGTTAATACCGGCAGCCGGTTATCAGAGTTATCAAAAATGATCTCCACAAAAGCAGAAATGACACGGGGACCAGTTCCTTCCTACAGTAACAGAAGAAAAAACATCATCAGGACAATAATTAAATCTCAAAAGGTTTTTTACATCACACTGTTTCCATATAACATCGACTTAAATTCCCAGTATAGCAATCCAAGCCAAATTCAGGAGACTGAAAGTTGGCAGAACTCACATGAAGCAGGGCCAGGCGCTGTTCAGGTCGCAGGTGGCTGAATTCATCACTGAGCACAAACTGGATAGCTGCAAAAGACAGTTAAACATTGTAATTATTACACTATTGTTAAACACATGTTGGAGACTTTTTAACTGATATATAACAAAGTAAATAAGGCTTACATACCATAGAAAAAGTTACTTTTTCCAGACCCATTTCTGCCAACTGAAACAGAGAAAATTGGTCAAGTGATGAAATGAAAACAACTTAATCTACACAAGTAAAACATTTAAAATGCATATTTTAATCTCGAATCTGCAGCTTTAATTACAGGTCCTTCTCAAAATATTAGCATATTGTGATAAAGTTCATTATTTTCCATAATGTCATGATGAAAATTTAACATTCATATATTTTAGATTCATTGCACACTAACTGAAATATTTCAGGTCTTTTATTGTCTTAATACGGATGATTTTGGCATACAGCTCATGAAAACCCAAAATTCCTATCTCTCAAAATTAGCATATTTCATCCGACCAATAAAAGAAAAGTGTTTTTAATACAAAAAACGTCAACCTTCAAATAATCATGTAGTTATGCACTCAATACTTGGTTGGGAATCCTTTTGCAGAAATGACTGCTTCAATGCGGCATGGCATGGAGGCAATCAGCCTGTGGCACTGCTGAGGTCTTATGGAGGCCCAGGATGCTTCGATAGCGGCCTTTAGCTCATCCAGAGTGTTGGATCTTGAGTCTCTCAACGTTCTCTTCACAATATCCCACAGATTCTCTATGGGGTTCAGGTCAGGAGAGTTGGCAGGCCAATTGAGCACAGTGATACCATGGTCAGTAAACCATTTACCAGTGGTTGTGGCACTGTGAGCAGGTGGCAGGTCGTGCTAAAAAATGAAATCTTCATCTTCATAAAGCTTTTCAGCAGCTGGAAGCATGAAGTGCTCCAAAATCTCCTGATAGCTAGCTGCATTGACCCTGCCCTTGATAAAACACAGTGGACCAACACCAGCAGCTGACACGGCACCACGGCATCACTGACTGTGGGTACTTGACACTGGACTTCTGGCATTTTGGCATTTCCTTCTCCCCAGTCTTCCTCCAGACTCTGGCACCTTGATTTCCGAATGACATGCAGAATTTGCTTTCATCCGAAAAAAGTACTTTGGACCACTGAGCAACAGTCCAGTGCTGCTTCTCTGTAGCCCAGGTCAGGCGCTTCTGCCGCTGTTTCTGGTTCAAAAGTGGCTTGACCTGGGGAATGTAGCACCTGTAGCCCATTTCCTGCACACGCCTGTGCACGGTGGCTCTGGATGTTTCTACTCCAGACTCAGTCCACTGCTTCCGCAGGTCCCCCAAGGTCTGGAATCGGCCCTTCTCCACAATCTTCCTCAGGGTCCGGTCACCTCTTCTCGTTGTGCAGCGTTTTCTGCCACACTTTTTCCTTCCCACAGACTTCCCACTGAGGTGCCTTGATACAGCACTCTGGGAACAGCCTATTCGTTCAGAAATTTCTTTCTGTGTCTTACCCTCTTGCTTGAGGGAGTCAATAGTGGCCTTCTGGACAGCAGTCAGGTCGGCAGTCTTACCCATGATTGGGGTTTTGAGTGATGAACCAGGCTGGGAGTTTTAAAGGCCTCAGGAATCTTTTGCAGGTGTTTAGAGTTAACTCGTTGATTCAGATGATTAGGTTCATAGCTCGTTTAGAGACCCTTTTAATGATATGCTAATTTTGTGAGATAGGAATTTTGGGTTTTCATGAGCTGTATGCCAAAATCATCCGTATTAAGACAATAAAAGACCTGAAATATTTCAGTTAGTGTGCAATGAATCTAAAATATATGAATGTTAAATTTTCATCATGACATTATGGAAAATAATGAACTTTATCACAATATGCTAATATTTTGAGAAGGACCTGTATATTTTAGTTGCTATGCATTCGTGATCTGCAGGCAATTAATACATTTCACTAGGTGGGTGGATATGAGTCGACAAAACATTTTGTAAAACAGATTCTAAAGCTCTCAGAGAGTGGTTGGAGCATCATAATGACAGAAATAAAAAAATATAGATTAGGGGAGATGTAGGATAATCACAAC
This sequence comes from Girardinichthys multiradiatus, assembly GCF_021462225.1. Lineage (NCBI taxonomy): Eukaryota > Metazoa > Chordata > Actinopteri > Cyprinodontiformes > Goodeidae > Girardinichthys > Girardinichthys multiradiatus. The sequence continues at coordinate 32,791,465 of NC_061798.1, read as the reverse complement.
CTCACAATTTGTTAATAATCTTATATCTTTATTTATTATATTATGCTGTTATTGAGACAGCTAAATATTGGTAAAAACATCTTGATACCATTGTTTCATATCAAAATTTTGAAGCACTGCATCAGGTATATTTGTAGCAGCAAGTCTGCAGCTGTTGGTGTGACAAACGCTTGTAAGATGTTTTGCTGCTTGCATTTATATTTGCTATTGTGAGTAGCAGTTTCAAATATTCCTATTGATGGCATAAAACAAACTTTACTTACAAAATAACTCAAGTTTTTTTGCTTGCTAACAACACAGAGATGGCCTTTCGTTGAATGCAATGTTTGATTCGAAGATGAATAATAAAGGAGAAAAAAAAGAAATCATCCAAAGAGTCTTAGTTAATTAAGGTTTTTAAGTACCTATATGGCAAAAATGTCAGATTTAACACATGAGCACATGTTGAATTAACGTGTGCAAGATCTCAAGTCAAATCATAAATAGGAAATGTTTTTTAAAATCACAATTTTGGAATTTAGCCATAGTGTTTGTTACCTTTTAGCTGAATAAAAGGACTTTTACAAATCAATTTATTGTATTTATTGCACTATATAGAAAAAACAACAACTGCAAAGGCAGAACATTCATTAAACATCACTTCGGGAACATTTCATGGAAATATCTGAGGACTTTTTAAACTAAGCAGTTTCTTTATGTTATTTGAACCTACATACATGATCTCGGAATAATTTTAAAGTTCTCCTATAACACCTTTAGATGGAAACATTTGCTTTGACATGCACCTCTTTTGAAATCGTTTTTAACACACCTATTTACAGCTCATATATAAAAACCTATCCAATATGAAACCGTCATTAGCACACAATGATACTGGAATTCATTTAGTACAATTGGATATACAGTGCCTCTCTTAACTGCTATATTTGTGAAAAAGCTTCTATACAGCAACAAAATCTGAATCTGAAATGAATGCAAGTACAAACTCACCGATCACATTGTGCTTGGGACTAAAGGGATCCACAACAGTTTGATCCCTATAACTTCTGAACCCCTGGATGATGACCTGCAGAACCCAAATAGCCCAGTCAGAACACAGACCATAAACAACGTCTCCTTTAGCAGAACACTGACAACAGGAAATTAGTAGAATACATTTCGTAAAGGGCCGAGAAGTACGGGAATGCTTCTTGCAGGCTAGACTCAATATGTGTAACTTGTATGTGGGAATCTCAACATCAAATACAGATCCTAAAAGCGGGACTGGGCCTTTTTGACATCGGGGGCTAACGGTAGCTTTCATTCAGGACGTCACCAGCTTTACGTCAATAGAAAATATACACGAAAGCATGGAAATATACACGAGGGTTAAGTAAACCAGCATACTGTCAATCTTACAGTTGCATTGCAGATATGCTTCTTACCACTGGCATTAAAGCAGAGCATTAAAAGTATGAAAATACACATATAGCAGTTAGGCTGATAGCGTTAGCTTAGCTTTTTAAGGGGGAGACGTGCAAAAATTCGCGATTAGCACAGACTGTGCCCCTACCTAACTATACGAATATGAACTCAACTTAGGCAGCATTTTCAGTCAGTTTGTTCGGCTTTATAGAACAACTAGCACACGGTGTGCAAACGTTTGACAACGGTTACTAGCATTAGCATACCGCTTAGCTAGTCTTGTTAGACATTAGCTCGGCTCCACCATGCAGAAGCCCGGTGGTTTTTAGCTTACCTGTTTAATATACATGGCTGTCTAAACAGGGCGTCTCCTGGATAAAACGTGGAGAATAGTGTCTCCCCACACACTTAACAAAACAACACGAGAAAGTAGGAACAATAGAATAACTGTTACATATGAAAAATAATGAAAGAATGCATGCTAACAGAGAATAACATGGAAAATGGCGGCGGGGGCGGGATAGTACGACTCGTACCATTAAGTGAAAACAGGGTCGGTATCGCAAAAAAGAACGGATAGAATGGCGTGTATTTAGAGAAATCTTAGAATTAAAATAATCTGAAGTTCTACTGCGACAGCAACATTTTGAAGATCTTATTTTTGCAGCTAAACAAGCTTTAAAATGCGTCATTCGTATTTACATCTCCTTCCTCGCACAGTTGGTACAATCCACCTGTTATCCACTGGGCGCCAAACAAAATCATTACAGTTCTTCCTGTCCTGTTTGTGTTTATCAAAACCAGCTGCTTACAGCAGGTTAAGTTAAGATATGTTAAAACGCAGTTAAGAGAAGTTGTTTTCAGCCTTTTTAGATCAAGTCCCTCCACGGTATTACTGTTTTCCAAATATCTCACTTAAAAAACATTTATTAGTGTAACCAGACTTTAATTTTGTCAGAAGTGAAGTGGTCCTATAAATGGCTGTTTAAAATGTCATCAAGTCTTGTTACACGGTTTTTTCTAAGAAGCGCAATATAGATAATAGAAATTTAACATTATATAATAATATAATGTAACAATCACTGTTGCATATACAGGGGTTGGACAATGAAACTGAAACACCTGGTTTTAGATCACAATAATTTATTAGTATGGTGTAGGGCCTCCTTTTGCGGCCAATACAGCGTCAATTCGTCTTGGGAATGACATATACAAGTCCTGCACAGTGGTCAGAGGGATTTTAAGCCATTCTTCTTGCAGGATAGTGGCCAGGTCACTACGTGATACTGGTGGAGGAAAACCTTTCCTTACTCGCTCCTCCAAAACACCCCAAAGTGGCTCAATAATATTTAGATCTGGTGACTGTGCAGGCCATGGGAGATGTTCAACTTCACTTTCATGTTCATCAAACCAATCTTTCACCAGTCTTGCTGTGTGTATTGGTGCATTGTCATCCTGATACACGGCACCACCTTCAGGATACAATGTTTGAACCACTGGATGCACATGGTCCTCAAGAATGGTTCGGTAGTCCTTGGCAGTGACGCGCCCATCTAGCACAAGTATTGGGCCAAGGGAATGCCATGATATGGCAGCCCAAACCATCACTGATCCACCCCCATGCTTCACTCTGGGCATGCAACAGTCTGGGTGGTACGCTTCTTTGGGGCTTCTCCACACCGTAACTCTCCCGGATGTAAAGGTGGACTCATCAGAGAACAATACATGTTTCACATTGTCCACAGCCCAAGATTTGCGCTCCTTGCCCCATTGAAACCGATGTTTGGCATTGGCATGAGTGACCAAAGGTTTGGCTATAGCAGCCCGGCTGTGTAAATTGACCCTGTGGAGCTCCCGACGGACAGTTCTGGTGGAAACAGGAGAGTTGAGGTGCACATTTAATTCTGCCGTGATTTGGGCAGCTGTGGTTTTATGTTTTTTGGATACAATCTGGGTTAGCACCCGAACATCCCTTTCAGACAGCTTGCTCTTGCGTCCACAGTTAATCCTGTTGGATGTGGTTCGTCCTTCTTGGTGGTATGCTGACATTACTCTGGATACCGTGGCTCTTGATACATCACAAAGACTTGCTGTCTTGGTCACAGATGCGCCAGCAAGACGTGCACCAACAATTTGTCCTCTTTTGAACTCTGGTATGTCACCCATAATGTTGTGTGCATTTCAATATTTTGAGCAAAACTGTGCTCTTACCCTGCTAATTGAACCTTCACACTCTGTTCTTACTGGTGCAATGTGCAATCAATGAAGACTGGCTACCAGGCTGGTCCAATTTAGCCATGAAACCTCCCACACTAAAATGACAGGTGTTTCAGTTTCATTGTCCAACCCCTGTATTTGATCACTGCACTTTACTTCTTGCCTTATGTACTTCAAAAATGATACCATGACAAAGTTTCAGTGGTGAAAACATTTATTAAACACATTTCATTTCCCACATTATTGAAAAAAAACAGACCATAGTTTTTAAATAAATTAGGTTTAAATGCCTAACCATAATTGTGAATAGGCAAATGAATCACAATATTAACCTAAGGCATGTATATTGCAGTTTATCACTGTGCTGTGTTGTTTTATCACTGCAGCTCAGAAGACAGGAAAACCCTTCAATGGAACACTGTTCTTTTTTTACTCTTCATTGCGTCTCTTGTTGATCTCCACGTCTACCCGCTCTGCTAGTTTCAACACCAGGCACACAGAGAGCATTGATTCTTAAAATTTCAAGTAATACTACCAAGCAGTCACAGTTCACTTTTTTAAGGCAGTGCAGTTATTGGGCTCAATTTTAACGGGTGGTGTACTGGGGACTGCAGGCAAGAGGTAGGGAAGGTGAACATGGGTGGCTCAAAGCTTTTGGTGCTGAAAGTGGCGGAGAAGTCATTGGCAAAAAACGAGGCCGACTCCGTGACGCACGGAGTGGCTGGTTCGGGCGTGGCAGCGAGGGCCGGTGTGTTGGACAGGACCTCGGACTCATACTGCAGCAGCTGGCCCATGAAGCTGAAGTTCGGTGAAATGACAGCCCGGCGCTGCTTGATGATCTCGAAGGCTTCATCGAGCCTCAGTTTCTGGGTTCTCATGATGTACGCCATGCAGATGGTGGGCGAGCGTGAGATGCCTGCTTCGCAGTGTACCAGAACCTTCCCTCCGGATTGCTTCACTTGATCTGAAGGGGAAAGAAAGCAAGAAATCTTTATTGTTTTCGGTCCAATTTCACCAACCGCAAAACATTACAGTTTAGCCCTGTAATTATCCCCTTTCCCCTCCACACTAATCAGCGTGAACACTCTACATAGCAACTATTGCAGCATATTAAAGACAAACAAAGGCAACAGCATCCATGGGGGAAACAGACAGACTTCTGAGGCTGGTGTTAGTCACAAAGCACACCTGCCCTTGCACTCCTGTGGGGGCGCTGCATTTAGCCTACATCCTCACAAATGTGTGTCGTAGATGCCGTGCTCCTACACTTCTACCACCTCCACACACATCTACTTTCACCTATCTTTCAAAATGTCTCCCCTTAAATGCTTTTAAATAATTCTTAGAAATGCTCCAAACACCTACTGATCTGTATTTTCATCTGCCTTGCATGTAAGTCTGATCTACCCACGTTGCAGACATGAGTTTCATTAGCCACTGTGGACACCTACGCGTCTCTCTCTGTGTCACAGAAACTACGAGGGCCACTTCTGTCTGTTCCAGAGAGCCATTCTGCAGAGAGAGCGAGACCAACCTGAATCAAGCTGGGTGGGATCTGTAGGTGTTTTGATGACCAAGGTTTGTTTTGAATTAACAGGACATACTTCAGGAGGTCAGCAATATTCATTATCATCCTCTGATTTGCTGATTGATTTTAATTTAGGACCAGCAGCTGTGATTATTTGTGCAGCCTGGATGTCTAATGATTGATGAATTTTGGAAGCTGTGTTTGAATGTAGGCTAAACCTGCTCACGAGAACACTTTTGCTGCCTCATGTAACGACAAGGCTTACACAGAAACTGCGTCCCCAAACAATGCATATTAGCGACAATGGCTGCCACCTAATACAGGTCCGGCTAACTGCTTGTGGATGCTCCGTCTGTGGTTATGCCAGGCTATAAATAACGTATTGTGTGTTATCTTTGCTGTTGCCATTATACAGCAGCCCCATTACCTTCCTCTGTAACACATTTTGCTGGCCTCAGGCCCATCAGTAATTTTCATCTCCTACAGACAAACACACGTCTCTTAGTGTGCATTAGTCACCTAGTATTTAACCTCCACCCAATTATCATAAATAGCAGCGTTATGTTCTCTTTCAGGCTCCAAACTCTGACCTCTTTGCTACAGCTCACCTAGTTTTCACACTGACTGACCGCACCCGGCACCAGAGTGATTTGGCTGCAGAGCAGATGACGGCATTGGAGAGCTGTCATTGCATTAAGAAGGAGGGGGAGGAAAGGAGATCGGAAGGGAATAAGGGAAGAGAGGAAATCCTGACTGACAGTGGCCTGGCTGGGTTATGTTTGTGAGGGATTGAAGGCTTGTGATGATGATAAACTGATTACCATTAGGTTTCTCAGAGCTTTCTATTTGTGAATGGCAGCAGGCTGAGGTAAAGGATGACTTATGTGAAGATGCTATTCAAAAATAGCCATGTCTCTGTATAGGAGTCTTTTTGTATCCCAGCTTGGGTATTTTTAAAACTTGAATATTATGGGATTAAACCCATGTAACAGCTTCATTTAGTATTCTTGCAGGCTTGAGGGATTAAACCATTCAAGTCCCAATTTCGGTGTACCATAATATCCAGCGCTCCTTACTCACCTATAAACTCTATAGCCTCCTGGAAGTGTGAGCTTATGTCAGCCATGGGGCTATCCTCCACCGGGATCCACTTGTAGTCGTAGCGGCCTTTGGTCGGATGCATGTCCCGGCGCGACACGTTGAGCAAGGCTGTGATGTGAAGGTCGCTGAGATAGTCCTGTCTAGAAGCATGGTAGGCACTGCCGAGGTAGAGGAAAGGCAGGATCTCTACAGGTTTACCCTGGAGTGCAGAGAAAGCAGAAAAATAAGTCAAGTGTAAAAGGGCAAGAACAGACAGCTCTCTCTCAGAGAAGACAAAACAGTTAGCTGCCAGCCTTGATTCATTCGCTTTTACCCACCCTGAACCCTGGGAAAATGCACTTATTGTCCAAGTCACAGCACCTATGCGCCCCTGCCAGAAGAACTGTATGTTTATTTGAAGACCAAGTGCACTGGAGAAAGGAGGACCCATTAGGTGCAGTGACTTACAATTCAGTCAGAGACACAACAGATCATTCAGATCTGAAGCTTTCTCAGACTTTCTATTTATGGTAGACATGATAGATCAAAGGCCACAGATAAAAGCCTCACTGAGAGGTTGTTCTTCTTTTTTGGAAAATATAAAAAGAACTGGGGAGCAGGGAAGGTAAGAGAATATCATGGTGTGGCTTTGATGTCAAATATACACCTCACAATACCAGCGTGGTTTGGGTGCACGCACTTTACAAAACCTGACAGTTGCAGTGTTGAAGCATTGCAGCTGTGTAGGAGAGGAGGGGTGTTTCCATACCTGATCATAATCTGGTTTGCGGTGAGAAAGCTTCTCGCTGTGGCTGCTGACTCTTTTCTCGGTTTCAGTTCCGCTATGGTCAGTGGTTTTCACCTCAGTGCAAAGTTCAGGGTATTGAGAGTGGAAGTTTTCGTATCCTCCTGAGAGATAGACAGAAAAAATACATGTCACGGTTACACATTTTTAGAAGAAGCTCAGAATAATAACATTACCTCTAACCTATTAACACATTCACACACATGTCTTGTGAAATGGCAGTGCTTACGAAACAGTTTTAGCGCCGGATTTGAGCGTTTATAACCTGATTATACACACGTAATTAATTACAGGAGCCCGCACTAGGGGGACCGGTAATCCGTTTAGGCCAGTATCCTGATAGACGGAGATGAATGCGTTTCCCAATACATTGTCACGATCTCAGATGAACCCTACTATAATGAAGATCCGGTCCCAGTGAAGAGACGGAACTTAGTTCGACATCAACGAAAGTCGCTGAAACACCGATTTAGCTGCTTCTCTCCAGCATTGACTCATCCGCTCTACTGACGCACGCAGGACATTCATTTCTCCAAATCGTGGGAGAAAAATAGCTTCTCAGGACCCGGGATAGTATGAGGAGGACAGTTAGTCAAAATCGATTCGATAAAGTGATGGTGATGTTGCCAACATTTTGGTCAACCACTGTGAAAAAGCCTTTTATGGGTGTGTCACGTTTTTATTTCTTCAGACTACACGCATCCAACTAAAATATATTCAAACTCATATATTGTATAATACATTTTGTTCATATCCAGCTTTTCTCGTTACTGTATCATTGAGCATGAAATAAAACTACATAATGTGAAAAGGATGTCATGGTATTGCTTTTGAAATTATTATATACATTAAACAATTTTTAAGAAACAAAACTCAGCCAAAAACAATCTGGTCAATGTTTACCTATTATTTTAGTATAATAATAATAATAATAATAACAATAATAACAATTATAATTATAAAAATTCTTACCTTTCAGGAAGCAAATGCTTGCCCCGCTCGCTAAATGCGACAGGGTGTTTATTACTATCTGTGCTACACTGTCCTTTTTCAGTTTCTGCCAGTGGGACGTCCGGTCATCGAGAGCCACGATCGCAGATATGCTTCCTTCCCTGAGCCGAAACAGAGCTCTCTCGTCCGGGATGACAAACTGCAGAGGGACCGGTCCTCCTCGGCACCTCCGCACCACCAGAGAGTTGAGATTGACGTTGACGGACCCTTTAATACTGGAGTTCGTAAATGAGAAATAGGGTCGACAGTCCACGATAAGGCAGCTGCCGCATTCCTTCCTGATGATCTTTTTTAGACGCCGGCAGTCGATGCTGGAGACCTTCATTCTGGTGAGTTGTTGTTGTTATTGCCTAAGAACTGAGCTGGATTTGAAAGCGGGCGAGCAACGAGCCCCGTGCGAGTCTGTGCCTACATTTCCTCCAAGGGGATTCCGGCCAATCGGTTTTATGTGAATGGGACCTCCGGTGCGTGACGTCGCGAACCATATATGGACATCGACGCTGGTATTTTCGCAGGAAAAAACCCGCCCCCGTCCATGACTTCACTGTGACTCCGCCCGCGGCCCTGGTAAATAAGAAACCCCGTACAGAAACTACCACTGATCCAGCCATTAATCACTCCCTTCGCAAGAAGCCCCGACAGCCTTTTCATCTGCAGCTCCTACTTCATGTTTGAAGCTCACCACGACTTCTAAAGAAATCATCGCCTGCCTGAGAGCCTGCTAACGTCTCAGCTATTACAAAAATAAAGCCATCACAGTGGGTTTCTGCAAGAATACTTTCAATGACTCAACGAGCATATGTTGCCATATAATTAATGTTTTCAAAACACACCATTGAGCTGTCAAAAAACACAGCATGTCAATAAGCTAATAAATGTAATGCTTTTCTAGTGTGTACCTCGGATCTAAAAAGCATGCACACTACTGTTTCTAGTTTGGTGATGTAAAACACGTGATTGTGATAAATCCTTTCAAAAACTCTTTCTACCCTTAATGTGACTCACATCCTGTACAAACAAATCTTTAAAATGAGAAACTGGTGACAAAGTGTGCAAAAGCTTTATTCAGTTTTTGCTCCAAAAAACCTAACATCAGTTAGAGTGAATCATATGTAGCTGAATAAGGTTTAACTGTCCTAATATAATTTTTCTTATATTTTCTCATTTGCATCCTTTAGCTAAAGCCACTATTTATGGAGAGGTTACAAAGGATCAACATTTCTCATTATACAAACGTTTAAGTCAGGAGAAGAGTACAAAAAAAATCCACAGCAATATATTTTTACGACGGCACCGTAAAAACAGTCATTAGTAACTGGAGATAATATGGAATAATATTGGGATTGCATAAATTTGATGTGTCTCTAAAATAAATAAAAACACTAGACTGAAAGTGATTAGCAACACTGATAAAGCTGCAGGGATTTCTGAGAAGGGCTAGTCATGTTTTACATGTGACAAAAATCTCTTGTAGTCTTTTAAGTCCTGACTAAGAATTGGCGCTGAAAAAAGAAGCAAAACATCCAGGCCAGTGTAAAATATTCTGAAATCATTGGGAGAATGTCCTATGGTCGAATAAAACCAAGCACAAATTTTTTGCCAACATTTTCAAAACATATGTTTGTCATAAAATCAACACTGCATTATCACCAAAAGAACATCCGCAGTGAAACATGGTAGTGGCAGCATCGTGATCTGGGATTTCTTTTCTTCCAATGGAACTAGGGTTTGGATCGAGATTAATGGGAGCATGATCAATTCCAAATACTGGTAAGTTTTCACCCAAAACCTTCAGATACAGTATTTGCTTGGAGTATGAAGATGAAGAGGGAGTTAATTTTTCAGCATCACAGTTAGTCCAAGCATACAACCAAATCAGCAAAAGAATGGTTTCACCAGAAGAAAATGAACGTTTTGGTATGGCCGAGCCAGTACCTAGAACAGAGAGTATGGCGGGTTAACCTGACAAGAGCTGTCAACAAGTCATGTCTTTAAAATGCAATGTTTCTGAAGAACTTTTGCAGGATAGAGTGGGCTAAAATTACCAAGTCAAGATGTAGGATCCGCAGAGTTTTCAGCTGGCAACATATTAGTTTTAGGGTGTGCGCTGGGTGTCCACTTTATAACAATTTTTATATAATGTCCTTTTCGATTGTGGTCATGTTTGTAGATAGTTGTATTCAGTTCAATGTATAGTTTAATTTAATTACATTTCATTTATATTGACCTTTTATCATATATATCTTCAGAAGAAATTATATCACACTCACAATTTTTCACAACCAATAAAGGTACTGTGTAAAACAACCAGAACAGCAAAAGTAGGAAATGAAGAAGAGGAAATGACTATCACCCTTAGGACTTCTGATTATAAACATGCTACTTCCTTTTTGAATAAATAAAATAAAAAAATGACAATGTTGGCTTGGTCACTTAGCATGACAACAAGCATGGTGTTTTCCATTTACCCTAGAAGGGGTAATCTGCATTTGATTTGGCTAACAATGTATTTTGCATATTTAGTGAGAAAGCTGTGACTTTCCAGGTCGCATACCAAATTCAGTGGGGATTTCAGGTAATTTGAACTACTCTGAACTTGGACATTCCAGCCTCTGAGTGCAAATAGAGCGCAGCTGCAAATCTCATTTGTCTCAGACTTACAATTGGAACACAGTTAAGTTAGTTGTGGCGATCAGAGTCACCATTAATTTTTAATAAATTTAAAACTTTATGTATTTGGCTCAACTGTAAACAGATTGAAGTGTTGAATTGCATATACTCATATTTTATTTAATTTTTAATTTAATTGGACATTAGATCAGATTTGACTCACTGTACAATAAATATGAGGCAACAAGAACGAGTGATTTACATGTTAACCCTAAAACAACAGCAATAGGCCAAAACATCACAAAACAGGAATCCCCTCAAAATGCAGAAATACAGCCTACAAACAACACACTCATTGTCTGAGAAATAATGTTCTAATGTAGCAACTACTTTGGTCCTGCAAATTCTCAGGAGTTTATATTTCTGTTCAGGGTTTATGCATAATCCTCCATGTGGGCTAGTCAAGAATGTAGTTGAGAATTAGGAAGAGATCAGGCGAAGTAGCTGACAAAAGCAACCTCTAACTTCCGTTCAGGCCCATGTATAGCCCATTGAACCAGCATGACATCTCTCCACCACCCCTCAGCCTGTAAGCTTAATCCCCCAAATTAATTAATGGGTTTAAACGTCACTCAGCCCGCCTGCACATGACAAGAAATCAATCCTGACACACGGCTCAGGACTGTGTTTGGGTTTAGTTAGCATTTGGGTCTTAGTATGAATGCCTACAAAGACTGTAGACATTACATCAACAGCATATGATCTGAACTTATAATACTTTAAAAAATCCTTTAAATCCTGTTCAGGGGGATATGGCAATCGCTGGAGTGTGTCCCTGCAATCAGCCGGTGAGAGGAGTATATATTATACAGTTAAATATAAATACAAGTTTTTTCCTTAGTCTAAAATTAAAAAAGACTAAACATTTCCTGTTTTACGCCAGGTAGGATTACTAAAATAATTTCTGTTTGCCATATGTGAGAATAATGAGACAAAGAATTGTTAAAACGTTTTTTATTACTTTCTTTAAATCTTACTTTCTTTAAGTCTTCAGAGATATGGAAAATCCCAGATGATGATGATACTGCTTTGTGAGCCTTTGATTGGTTAGTTCACAACATTTGAATACACGGAACGCACATAAAACGTAGCGTGTTTAAGGTAACACCTCAAACATGCTACTTCTTTCTATGATATCATGGAAAAATTGAAAGGAAACAATTGAGACCTCAGGAAGAGAATTATGGACCTCCACAAGCGTGGTTCATCCTTGGATACCAGATCAATAGGCAACTTGGAGCAACATAAGGGTAAATCCAAGTGTGGCAGGGGAGGAAGCTGGAATCAAGCACAACTTTCCAATTGCAAGACAACTGCTTTTTCTAATGAGCCACAACCTCCACGTGCGCAAATTAACCCAAGTACAAAAGGTCTACTGAAAGTAAAACTGACGTGTTGGCCATAATTACCATCATTACAGTTGAACTAAAAAGAGGGAAGCTTGTAAGCCTCAAAACATCATCCCAACTGTGAAGTACGGGGGTGGCAATATCATGTTGTGGGGATATTTTGCTGCACGGGTGACTGGTGCAGAGAAAAACACCTAACAAAGAAGAAGTAAACTAACAAAAAACCCAAAATGGCAGATCCCTAAAAAAATATTTAAGTAACATCTTTACACATCAGCCAAGAAGTTAAAGCTTGGGCACAAATGGACAACAAACTGAAGCATACTGCATATATGTGGAAATGACTAAAACATTGAGCAATGGAGCCTACAAACCCAACTCTAGTTAGGCTACTCCAGTTCCGTCAGGAGGAATGGACCAAAATTCCTGCAGACTACTGAGATAATCTGGTGGAGGAAATGCCTATAATGTGTCTCTAAACTCTATCAGATTCTAAAGGACGTATGTAAATCTCTGAATCAGAAACCTTACTCTCATTTACTTTCTGGCTCTTAGCAAATTAAATATTTTTAGTAATCCTAATTGGCCTGAAACAGAAAAGATTTAGTCTGGTTTAATGTAAGACAGAGAGAAACATTTTTTATGTCTTTTTTAGAGTGCATGTAAATATTCTGTTTCTTTACTTTACTTTAATTTACATTTTTACAGTTTTTTGTGCTTAAAGTTTTTTTCCCAGGTTCATAAATTTGGTGTTTGTTCTTGCAGACCCAACCTAAAACTACATGTCTCATAATAGGACAAAAAATGACATTTTACATATTACATATTTTAACCCTATGTTAACTTGCAAAATAATTTGCAAGGTTTGTCAGTTTAGATAGTTTGATCCAGCAAGATATTATCATAAACTACAAATTTTTCCTTCCAGTGCTCACAACAGACCTAATAATTCATACAAGAACAACCCATATAATTCCTCTGAAAAACTCTGTGGGCATTGAACTCAACAAATAGCTGTTACATCATCTGCCAGGGGCATAAATGCACATGAATAGTAACAAGCGCAAAAAAACAGGAAAAGGGAGAAATAGGAGAGAAAAACTGGAGTCACAGAAAATACGGCTCTTTGTACCGATTCAGATGGACAGATACTGGAAAAAAAACCAGATCAAACATCATGACTAAATTGTGGAGACAGGAAAGACTGTGCTTTTGGCACTGAGCCTAGGTAAACAAGCTTTCCATTAAAAAAAGTGAGAAGACCGAACACTGGATGGATGGATGGATGGATGGATGGATGGAGGGACGGACGGACGGATGGATGGATGGATGGACGAACGGACGGATGGATGGATGGATGGATGGATGAACGGACGGATGGATGGATGGATGGACAAATGGACGGATGGATGGAAAGGTGGCTGTGTAGTGATGGAGGATTAGAGGTGACAGCAGGCAGCATGCCACACGGCCTGGTCTAATCTGGGCTTGTGACATCACTGATCCACTGGGAAAGCCACCATCCATTTCTGAGCCCTTGTTTCATTGGACAAGCCTTGTCATTGTCAGATGTAAACAATAACAGTGCACCCAGATCTACAAGATGTTTCTCATACAGGGAACCTTTATTTCATTTCTTCACATAATAACCACCTTTTCTGTCATCTGACACATGAATGGTGGGGGGCCATGCACACAGTGTCACTCTGACAGGATTGCTTCAGCCTTTTAACTGCTCTATAGTACAGCTAATGCATTTGGGAAGCAGGCAGGCAAAGCCCTGCAGATCACCTTAAGGACTCGGCTGGGTCTGCAGCAGTACTCAAGTGTGTAACATGTGGGCTGCAGTCACTGGGCCACTAGCATAACAGATCTGTTTCTATTCTTTTGATGTTTGCAGTTTAGTCAACCTTCTAAAGCACGGGAACCATTGTGCTGTCACCATCATTTTACAACCTTGATGAAACAAAAATTAAGAGTGGAAAAAATGACTTATTACAAAATTCAGCCTCCTCACAGAATGCTGCTGCAGTTTAGATTTTGTTTTGCAAACGTACAATGGTTTGCAGACGTATTCATGCCACTTCAACTTGTCCACATGTTTCTATGTTAGAAAAACAAACTTCCATGTATTTTATTTGGATTTTATGTAAAAGACCCACACAAAGTAATACATTATTGTAAGGTGGAAGGAAAATCTTTTTTTTTTTTTTATCCAAGAAGTGGGCATTCTTTCCATCCACTCTGGTCAACTCCTCTGTCCCTGCTGAAAAAAAGTGTCCCCACAGCATGATGCTGCCACCACCTTGTTTTACACTAAGAAATGTTTGTTCAAGAGAATTAATGTAGCATTTTGCACGTAGGGTAAAAAGTGTGATCTGACCAAAGCACCTTCATCCACATGCTTGTTGTGTCCCCTCCATTGTGCCATACTCTTTCTATTTTTTGGATAATGCATATATGTGAGATGTTCAAAGAGATATTGTTTGATAACCTAACACAGCTCTATATATCTCCACAACATTATCTGTGACCTCTCTGTTCCTTGGTCTTCATGGTGCTGTTAGTTCAATAATGTTCAAATTTTCCTTTACTTACTGTAAATACTGTATGTGCAACCTTGTGGTAGTCTTTCACAGAAAATCCAAAATAAACACACTGAACCTTCTGGTTTCGGTTAAATTCTAGACTTTAAAGACTCCAAATCAGCTTACCTTAAGTCTAATGATTTTACTACTTTATTGGTTCTTGCATGCTCCAGGAAAAATAATTTATTCAAAATTTGTTTTATCACTATTGTTGTTAAACACAAATTTTATCTAATATCAAAAAAGCTATTCCTTTCCTGTACACATAAATTTTTTACAGATTCCATTTTCATGCTTCTGTGGCTCCTTTTTTTCCCCAGTAAAAGCCTTCTGACAGACTGCATTTGCACGGTATATTAGTTCGTAGAGCCACTTCCTGTTGAGAAAGCCCCCTTATTCTTCCATGTGACTTATAAAAAGAATCCATACACAATAGGACGCCTTTGCTGGGATACAGGGCCCGGCTGAGCCTTCCTCCTCTCTCAGCTCCACAGGTGCTTCCTGGCTGGAGAACCGAGGCTGCAGAGGATGATGCCGTTTCCCAAACAGACCCACATTACTCACCTCGGCAGACCACTGAGTACAACAGATTTGAATTTCACCTAGACACCAGAATCACTCAAGGTAGAGCAGAAACTACAAATAACAGCTCAAAATTAAAACCGGAGCAGTATTCTGGTTCATAGAATTAATAAGTCACCCAAAACATGTAAATAAAGGGTCTGATTTGCATTGGTTCAGGGGAGAGTGCTGGAAAAATGATAATTCCTATTTTAGCTGCAAAAAAAAAAAAAATCTAATGCGTAAAAGTATCTAACATGTGGTTGAAAATAAATCATTAACTATTGGTTGACGTGAAAACTGCTTTTTCTATAAAAAGGTTGTGTAAAATTGTCTTCAGAGGATTATACAGCAGTTTTTCACTTCAAACACAAATTTCCAGCTCATCATGATCTTGTGGTCTTCTCAATAATTTATTATTTATAGTATTTTGTGAGTAGTTTAGTAATTTTAAATATTTATATTTTGTTGTCCTTTTATGACTTATTCATTACATTATATCAAAGGGAAAGGTCATGGCAGACCAAGTTGTATTTAAACTCAAGGATTTTGAGAAATACAATTGAGATTTACTTTGGAAGCCACTTCTAAAGTGTACGTGGTTGAAAATGCAAAAATATGAATTCCTAAACTCCACAAACATATGAGAGATCTGACAATATTGTGAAAACCACAACAGAAAATGAAACGGTGA
Source organism: Girardinichthys multiradiatus (assembly GCF_021462225.1). Classification (NCBI taxonomy): domain Eukaryota; kingdom Metazoa; phylum Chordata; class Actinopteri; order Cyprinodontiformes; family Goodeidae; genus Girardinichthys; species Girardinichthys multiradiatus. The sequence goes on along the minus strand of NC_061798.1, from coordinate 32,775,558 downwards.
CATGTTTTTAGCACCTCAGAAAACACATTATGACCGCACAAGAAAGCTCAAGAACAAAAACAAATTCCCACCAACACAAATATGATACACACCAGTGATGCAGCGTTTCACACAACATATTATCTCAATATAAAAAAAAAAAACATGTATTGTCAATAAAAGTAAAACAAGATTAAAACTACAAAAGAATGTAAATATGCATATATACACTTGCACCTCTCACTTCCATGAAAACTCAGTTTTTGGTAAGAAAAAAAAAGATTATTAAAAGTGGACATTTTAAAAACCTGGGTTGTTGTGTGAAGAGACTTTATTAGAAACATTGGCGCAGCGGCTCCGCTGTGTTAGAAAACTCAACAACAGAAGAGATGTTTTTATGGGGTTTTCCACATCCATTTCACTTTGTTCTGACTGTGTTTCCAATAAACATAAAGTCTGTTCTGAAAGGGTTACTGACTAAGAGGAAATGGTATTCAGTTTTATAACATTTTGTCAATTTGAAACATTAAAATGGATTTTATGTGATAGACCAACACAAATAGTGCAAAATAATGTAGTAGAAGGAGCATGTTCTATGTTTTTTTTGTGTGGTCAACTGAACTAAAGCCTTCTTAACAGGATATCAAAATTCTGTGTATTCGCAAACATTTTCACAAATGTAGGGAAAAGGTATAGTTTAAAATATCTCGAGTAGTGTAGACTGGGCCTGGTTCAAGACCTAGAAATTGTGGAAACAGCATTAGACCTGCTTTTTGGATCCAAACAGTCTGTGTAGAGTGGGTGACCCAGTTGGATTTTCCAGAGAAGTTAAAGTACCAGTCTAGGTCCTTGCACAGTGCTTTGTAAAAGTAATGAACTTTTCAGAGCCCATTAAGGGCCTAAAAAAGGTTAAAACGTTATGATTCTCACAGTTTTTCTATTTAACATTTGTATGTGGATGTTTCTGATTTTACCTAATAGCACAGTTTTTAAAACCTATGCTAAAGAGGTCTATTTTTCAAAACAAATTTTTGTTATAAATGACTCTAAGCACATTTATAAAGAAATAATTTCAACTAAACAAATGATGGTGAGCTTAAATACTAACTGCTCTCTCTTAATTACCTGCATGTTGTATCCACGCTGTCACTAGTGAAGAAACAAACACTCTAACTGGTTTCTCAGCAATGCCGATGACATGTTTTCACATGCTCTCGATCAACAGCAAGATTTATTGACTGTGAGTAAGCACGGAGTCAAGTCGGATCACATCCAGTGAGCCCATGGCTGCCAAATTCACTAACGTTCAGGAATGTTTGGTATTCCTCTGTTCAAGTCATAATATGATAGCTTCTATGACACATGCTGAGCACACACACACACACATAGGCTTCGAAAGGTTTGACTCATCGTTTCCACCCACTGCTCATCATCATGTCATGACAACCAAACTATTGGGCAAGACAGGGAACTGATAGAGGAGAGACACAGAGGCAATTTGGCAGAAAAAAAAAGTAATTCACAATTTTTCTCTGTTGGCATTAAGAGGAAAACTCTCTCCTGGGCTGTAAGGTGATAGTAAAAATAGCAGAGGGCACAGGTGGTGACAAATTATGCATGGTGTGTTTATGCTGCAGAAGCAAGGGAGCTCTGGGTATTGACAGCAACATCCAACGTATTTCCATGCCTCTATGTGACTAATGAGACAGAAAGAAAATGTAACTCTCTTGCTCTTTATGCATTTTTTTTCATCCATGTTGTCACACTGCATCCAGATGTCCCACAAAGCAGGCTGAGGTTCCGGTGATCAGGATGCAGTACGTCGAGGTAAAGCAGAATCACATTTCGCATTGTGCTGCATCGTGAATCATAGCGTGACCCGGTAACTGAAGAGGAGGTTTATATTAGAGCCCACAATTTATCACATCTCCAAAAATAACTCGAGTCTGCATGCAGATCTGTGAACGCCGCCATGACAGATGGTGATCAAGGTAAGCAGACTGCATTATTCTACGGGAGCCAAATCGCTTGGATGCATTTAACACAAGAAATTAAAATTTCCAAACCTAGTTAACAATCAAACTGAAGTCCTGTGAATAATTACAATCACTCTCACTCACTCACTCACTCACTCACTCACTCACAATCACATATTGTACACTTTTTTGGAACCCCTAACAATTTCTATAAAATAAATGTTACTTAGATTAGATTGAATTAAATTTATGTCCAGCCATCAGTTTGTGACTTTAAACTCAAACACAATTGGGTTATGCAGCAAGACATTGTTCCGAAGCCCACCAGCAAGCCCACTTCTGGTAAAAAAAAGAAGATTTTGGAGTGGCCTAGTCAAAGTCTGGGATTAAATCAAACTGAGCTGCTATGGTATGATGCTAAACAATTCTGGAAAAAAGAGTGGACCAAAACTGCCATCTGTAAGGGAGCAAATATTTTTTTCACGACACAGTGCATGCTGCAAAAAGAGAGAGAAAAAATGCCTCCTCCATTTTCTAACCATGTGCCAAGAAGTTAAATATTTTGTTGCATTTGTGGGTTTGTAAGTGTGTGTGAGAGACTAATTTAATGAGATGCCTAGTGATGTACAGTATAAACCACTGTTTTATGTGAAAAGGCTGCCATGTTTGATTTTGAGACCATAGGTGAAGATAAACATTTTGCTTTCCAGGCTGAAATTTCAACTCTGGGGAAGTCTTTCATTGGTTTTTCTTGGCTTAGAACTCAGAAATTTTGACTTTAGCTTAAATAAATCAGACCACGTGTGGATGTTTTTTAACTGTCACTACTGCACAGTATTAGCGTTTGTCTTTAAAACTACATAAATACTTTTCAACTAAACTTTTAATTGCCATCACACTAAAATTCAGTATTTATCTTTTATTTTAGGGAAATCTTTTTCTGCAGTATACCTAACACTAGAAACACCTTTTATTTTACCAACCTTTATTAGTCGAGTCTAGTGAGAATTATCTAAGTACAAATGCATCATGAGTACAATTTAATCAAAGTAACATCATGATTACAGGAACATGAAAAACAGTTCCTCATATGCCTCCTCTGTGTTAGTCTAACACATCCTCCTATATAACAATAGCTCTGCCAAACCTTTCTCTCACTTGTCCTTTTAGCATCTATAAACACATCCAGAGTGTGCATGTCATTATATTGTTAACTGTCTGCACTTCCACTAAATACAACTGGGCACAGAAGAGACTGAGGAAGTTAGAAGATAAATAAAAACAAAGATAGATCTAAAAGTTGGTGGTTATCCAGAGGAGAAGGAGTAAACACCACTCTTAGCTCATGGCTTTGTGGGAGCCAACTGATCAAAGCTGGAACAAAACCCAACCTGCTTATGGTTGTACACCAAATGGTGGGGTCAGGATTTCAGGTGTTTTTACCTTTCAGAATTCACAAATTCCCAAATGGTCTTGGTCATATACTATAAAAATATAAGAAATCATATATTTCTAGAACTATTTCTGAGAGGTGTTGTGGTGAAGAATAAGTGAAAGTCATTTAAAAATATTTTTGGTACAACTTCCTGGATCTTTACTGGCATGGTGCAGTCTGCAGCTTATACAGACAATTTCCTGGTTCTTGCTAAATGGAGGCCTTTGTTGTTCAAGGAGGCATTTAATCTTGTAAGCGAAAACACATTCCAGCAATTGACTATGTCCCTGTGAAGCAAAATTCACTGAAGAAAAGCAATGAAGGAAATTATATGGAGATATTAATTATCATGTTGAAGTTTGCCTTAGGGGAAAAAAAGAGAAAAGTGACTGGTTCAGGACAGGATAAAACAGTAAACACACAGTTTGCAGTAAAATCATTCTGATCTGATCTTTTTGTTTTTTCACATGCAGCAGAAGCCTGCAGTGAACTGTTTCTGTCAATGAGATTAATTAAACCCTACAGACCTCAGAGCTGCAGAGACGCACTGGTCTGGGAAAAATACAGCAGATGAATGAATGCAGACTGAAAAGAGAAGCTGCAGTGCACTGTAAAAGCATTTCCTATTGTTAAACTTTTTAACATTTTGACAAGTTAAAACCTCACACATCAATGTATTTTACTAGGATTTTATGTGATAGACCAACACAGATAGTGCATAATTCTGAAGTAGAAATGGCATGATATATGCTTTTTTTTTTCTTCATTTTTTTAACAAAACAAATCTGAAAAGGGACATCCACCCAAGCTAAGAATCAGAGAAGCAGCAAACAAACCTATGAACATCACCCTGGAAACACCATCCCCATAGTTCAACATGGAGATGGCAGCATCAGGCTGTGGAGATGCTTTTCTTCAACAGTGACAGGGAAGCCTGTCAGACTTAATGGGTTCATGGAGTTAAATACAGGGCAATCATAGAAGAAAATCTTTGAGAGGCTGCAACAAAACACTCCAGGCAGAGGTTCACCTTCCAGTAGGACGACCCTAATCATATAGCATGCATGCCACACTTTTCAGATCTGTAGTTGTAAAAAATTTAAACACCTGTGTATTATTGTCCTTTCCACTTCAGTTTTATGCACTACTTTGTCATATGAAATTATAACAAAATCAATGGAAGATTTTTGTTGGAAAGAGACAAATTATGAAGAAGATCCAGTGGTAAGAATAACTGGTACAAGCACCGTAAAATGCAACTAAAAGAAAGGTAGATTTTGACATAAAAGCCTTTTCAGTTGCGCCTTCCTCATTAGAGGTACTTTTTCAAATGAAAAATGTATAAGTTATTCAAACATCCACAGTCTCACCCTTCAACTCTCATCTCATCACCTGTGTGGGGGACGTAAAGCCAAATCCCAGTGAGTTTAATCCTGGAATTAAACTCACTGGGACCTTAGAGATTGTGTATCTTCACTTTAATCACACAAACACACATACATACACTGGTATACCCAGCTGACGGAAACACCGAGGCGGCGAATGGAAAGATGTCAGAGATATCAAGGTAGTAGGACCGGGTGTCGGCTGGGGAGTGCCTACGTCATAGAAAGTGAGGGATAAACATTACTGTCATAACAATGACAGCGGTGACAGCAGTGGGTCTGCATCTACACTGGCTTAAAGGAAAATTACACAGTATTACGTTTAGGCTGTGACCAAAATCTCTGTGTGTGCAGTGAACAGACATCCAGGATCTGCTCTTCCACTCTGCTTGAGGCTGATAACTCGAGGCTACATGAGTCACCACCAGGGTAGCAAGGTTGGATTGTGGGTAATTTAGATGCTTTATATTTAGGAGATAAGACAAGTAACCAAAAGTATTTAATTTTTTTTTCCTATATCCATTTTTAAATAAGGAAGAGGATGATAAAACTGATTATGTATGTTGCTAAAAAAACATCTTGGTGCAAGTAGGAAAAAAACAAAGCCAGTTTAAGGTAGTGTTGTGATTGTGTTTTTTTTTCTTAAATCTGCAAACAAGAACTGTGCCTCACTTTTCCTCCATTAGAAATGTGTGCGCACTCATCCTGGTCAGTTTTACTCTGGAGGCTCTTTGCTTCTTTATTTCCCCGAATGTCTGGCATTCCGGGTCTTGTCCTTCAATTTTCCTCGCAATAACTCTCATCCTAATTCATTACACTTGATTCAAACCGAAACATGTTGTGCAACTACAATATGTGTACTCTTTGAAACACACGACCACTCAAGAATATCATTAAGTCAAAATGAGTGAAAATAAGGAATATCTTAAAAAAATTAATTTGGGAAGAAGAAAATAATATTTCCAAAAAAATGTTTCCCAACACAAACCTTCAGATTTTATTTAATTTTGTAGAGCGTTTTTCATAAGTCACGTCTGAAGCCAATACTTACAGTAGGTAAAATACATATGTTAAAGGAGTGCAAATGAG